>NW_008751865.1:48668-58903 GCF_000715545.1 Opisthorchis viverrini
CTGTTGCGGAATTTGTGGAGTCGCTTTGTAACATTTGCTTGGATTTGAGCGAGGAATGATTGGAGTCAATGAATAAGGAATGATTGGAGTCAATGAATGTTCAGGAGGAGATGGATGTCCAGTTTTTGTAAATAAGATGCAAATGAGGGTTTTGCTTCCTGTCCAATATGCTTTGAGGTAAGTGAACGTTGTGACAGTTGTCCTGTCGGATAGACCTCATTCGGTGTACCTACGCCACTTGGTCTCGCACACTCGAACGTATTTTGAGTTGCATTTGTGGCCATATGGATTCCTAAACCAAGCTGCTGTTAGCCCAGTTTAGCCCAAAACCTTTGCAGTGGTGCAGAGAGCAATGAACACTTATCGAACCTCGATAGACTGCTCAGTGTGTACTGCAACGCTACTCTGCGGATAACAGACACGGGACTGTCCACTTTGCGCTATCGTAACTACAGCGATAAAAACTCGAGTTGGAAAGAGTTTATCGTTTCATGAGTCCATTGGAGTGGCTCATTGAGTTACCGGCGCATCAATCCCTCCATTTGTTCTCTGATAAATTCGGAGTTCTGGGCTGAAATGACTCCTCTATTGTATGGGTCACCGTTTTGTAAATATGACGACGTGTCCAAAAGACAGCCACAAAAGCACTGCTCAGCTAACAGTGTTTGGAACAACTACGAGCTTCAACACCCTACCAGGGGCGGACTCCGTACATTTAGTCGCCCAATTCAACCTAGTCTACCGGATAAATAGATAAATCAATAGAGTCAACGAGTACATCCCGGGAGAGCCCTAGAAGTCCGAGTGCTGGTGCAAGATACCGGTCATGTTGTGACGTTGGTGCGGGCTTTTAATATTTCGAAATAATTCATCACAACTGAGTAAAACAAATCGCTAACACTTTTGCTCTGGTTTCGCCAGGTCTCTTGAGGAGCCGTCCAACAATAGAGTTTGAATTTCGCGTTTTTGCCATCAGTCTTTGAAGAAAAACTATGTTAGTCTTTGTAATAGTGTTGCTACTGATGAAGTTTGTGAGTACTATCTGGTCAAAGCGATTTAAAGCACTGTCCATGTGTCTGACAGAAGGTTGAGTTGAAAAGTGTTTCGGACGGTTCTGCAGTGTTTTTGCGTGGGTGTTAACCAGTCTATTGGGGTCCACCAAGTAGCTCAGGAAAACGACTGGAGATGTGCTGGCATTGTCAACACGACAAATGAGACTTTGCTTAACTACTGCAGATTGTGACTACTTTTTTCCTGTTTCTCAATCCACGAATACCTAACCACAGGTCCCCATTGCTTGACCAATAGCAGAAGCAGTCATTATATATATATATATATATATATATTCAGGTTCCATGCTTAAAACGAATAGACAATCAGCTGGAAAACCCTGGTGTTCAAATAGCCTGTGAAGAAAACCTTGTCGATCTGGAATATGCAGACGACATCGTTCTCATGTTCGAAGAGGAGGAGAAGGCGCAAGTATTCTTGGATGAACTGACCAAAGTCATCCCGTCCTTTGGTATGCATTTTGCACCCACAAAGTGTAAGGTCATGCTTGTGGACGTGCAGTCACTGAACACGCCCCTTACAATCCAGGGAGAGGTACTGGAAGTTGTGGAGCGTTTTACGTACCTTGGAAGTTGTATTAGTTCTGATTGCAGTGTGACAGATGAGGTGAATGCACGAATCTGCAAGGCTCGGGCCGCGTTTGCTAACTTGAGACACCTATGGCGTCAGAATGGTTTATCCCTGAATCTCGAGGGACATGTGTATCAAGCTACAGTACGGGCTGTTTTGTTGTATGGCTGTGAGACTTGGCCTGTTCAAGCAGAGGAACTGAGACGTCTCCAGGTGTTCGACAATCGTTGTCTCAGCACCATAGCTCGTGTGGGTTGGTGTCGGCGAAGTCGTAACGAGGCAGTTAGAAAGCGCGTTTTCGGTTGTGTAGCGGGTACTTCCATTGGAGGATGTGTCCAGCACCGGAAGCTGCGTTGGTTGGGACATGTGTTGCGTATGCCGAACCATCGTTTGCCGAAGAGTGTACTGTTTTCCATGCCCAATTCGGAGTCAGAGGTGGCCAACCCTTGACTTGGCAGAGGAGTATGAAGGAGATCACGAAACGCTTGGGTGCTGTCGGTGCTATTCGCCTTCCAGGATGGGGACCGCGTGATCCTCACTGTGCCTGGTTGGCGACACTACAAGATATGGTTGCCAACCGATGTTAGTGGCGTGCTTGTTGTCAGTTTCTATCCGGATCGCCTGAGTGAATGTCAGGAGGTATAAGTATCTAGGAATGATTGTGGTAAGTTAGCAGCAAATCCCTTCCCCGTCCACCCTTATTTTTTTTCTTTACAATAAGGCTTTCAAATAAATCATGGTTGTACGGCAGTGAAACATCGGTGTTCAACACTGATGTCATGCTGCCGATGATGATAATGATGATGATGATGAAGATGGCTTTAAAAAATCCTGCCTTCTTACACATTGTAGTGTGACAGACGAATAACACACAAATCTGTGACATCCGGGTCGATTTTGTGATTTGGAACACCTATGGCGGCCAAGCGTCATACACCCGAATTTCACAGAAAGTGTGTCAAGCTACCGTACGGGTTGTTTCGCTGTATAGCTGTGTGACGTGGCCACTAAGAGCAACTAGCCTGAAGCGTCATTGGGTCTTCGATCAAAAGCAGTTATCTCAGAACCAAAACTGCTTCAAACTGATGTTTGTGAATCCACAACGAGGCAGCTAGCAAATGAGTGTTCGTGTGCGCAACAGGGACTTCAATTGAGGAAAGTGTGATGGGAAGAACGAGACTTCAAGAAGCCCGTGTGAATCTCCTTCCAACTCAAACAACATCATTGAGGTAACATATCTCGTGGCAAGCACCAATGTGAATCTGAAAATATTGAAAAAAAATTGGGGGAAACTAGATGACGTCCAAGATTGACTATCCAAATTGATCCCCTTATTCACCTACTCAAACATGATAAGTAGTTTATAGTAATTCAGTTGATGATTCGACACCTAAGATTTGTCATATACACAGATGAATAAATACAAACGCTAAATTCAAGATCTATTGTTAAGCGATTATACAGGGGACCTAGTGAAATCAGCAGAAACCGACAGGAGATTTGTAGGACCGATTCGTGATGAATCATTCCGAAATCTGATGTATATCTGATGTATGTAAGCAGAACATAAGTTTGACGGAAACTCGGGGGCTGCGCCTACCTGATGAGCCCGAAGTGGAAGGACGAAACCGGTCGTGGGCTGTCGAAGAGTTTTCAGCAACCTTGTGAGTAGTTTCCTTTATGAAGCGAAAGGCTTTTCCTCGAGAGAACTACTTACAAGGTTTGTAAAAACATTCCGTTTATCCCTCCTACGGGCTCATCAGATAGGCATAATTCACGATTTTCCATCAACCTCGTATTCGACTTGAGCCCAAATTGTGCGAAATATAGTATGTGATTATATATATATATAATGTGATTTCTTGGAAGATACATGAGGAGAACTTTGTTCAGCACGTGCATTTGAAACAAATGTCATGAAAGGAGATTCATCTGGTTCTCTCGTCAAAGCCGAATCGGTTTACAAACGAGTGCATTTGCTCCTCATGCATTACTCACGTGACATATCGATTGACAATTCAGAAACAGTTGAATAGCTAGGTCACTTCTGGCATAAACATTTTTACCAAATTGTCCGTTTTTTGCGGGCAACTTGTAACTTCGTACTGTGGGGATACGAATATCGCCCCGTTTCAGTCAAATACAACGATGACGCCACTGCAACATATAGTCAGCCACGCATTGGTATGTGAAAACGTTTTAGCCCGTCGGAGAGAAAAAAACAGCATAACTCACTGTGGGTGTACAGAAAAGGAATCCAGACAACAATTACGTGTGCGTCCGGGAGCGCGCAAGTTCACCTGACAGACCAGAACAAAACAATAACCAGTCCAATTTGAACAAGAGACAACATTACTACCGTGGTCACATACACCCCCCACCTTCGTTCAACCCTCTGTCACAGATTCGCTAATCAAAGTATGGTTGGGGTGCAACCAACATCGGTCGTAGAAACAGCATCACCAGTGGCCATCCTCGTCAGATCTTCCACCCTGATCTTTACCATGTCCATTTGCGTTGTCATGACTACTAATGGCACGAGCTACTAGCTAGACTCTGAGAGACGCAGCTCGTGTGTGTTCACCTATTCACGTCGCTCTCCCCACCCGCCAGCAAACAAACGGCCACACAACACTCGGGGAGCGCCATGGGCATAAACTGGCACTGTCGTGCGCTCACCATCTTGTCGCCAAATGTCTGTGCGCCCGTCCGGGCTCGCGCGCGCGCAAGCACACACACACACGCGAGCAAATCAGCTCGCCAAAAGGTGAACTCTCGTTGACAGCTGCTCAGTAAAAATCCGCCCAAACCTATCTAGGTTGCCCATGGGAGCGGAATGCAGGTAGAAATGGGGCTTGAGACCGAGTCAGGAGGAATGTGATGTGTTGGTATGCATGTTGAGGATAGGTAAAATCAAACAAGGAATGTTTATGAGGATAGGCACGGTATAAATCAAATTGTTTTTCCACAGTTTATGACCCGAAAAGTTCTGCGAGTTTTTTGGGAGTTAATCTGGGTTAAATGAATGCTGCTCATATTTGAGACAATGCACTGAGCGGATTTCGTCGGGAACACGTTCTCCTCAGGTCAAGAGAGACTTTGTGAATTCAAGCCTGACCTAATGTAACATTCATGGCTATCTCTCACCAAATTTATTTAATCGCAAGATAGAAAACACTGCAATCGGTTGCGCTCCATTACCAACCCCTCTTGGTTGTGTCGGTTGATTAACCCAGCTATCGGGATTTCCAGAGGACGCCTGAAGCCTGTTGGACAACTTTGGATTACTTGTAGGGGGTTGACGGACCTGTAGAACTCATATTCACATCATTCTGTGCTAACCTCCTCTTGTTCTAGTGAGTGTTAATCGGAGAAGTGAAGCATTGAACCTACAACCAATCAAAAATTGTTCAGCAGATTTCTAGCCTCCGTAGTGTCACGTGGCCAAGAAGCTTTGATGGTTCAGTTAACTGATCGGTACTTGATTCGTGCTGCAATGGGATGATTGATTTATCGATGACAGTTTGCTTCGGCAATGTTGTGTGTTGTGCACGACGTTGTTCTGTTGTTGTTTGGTTGGCTAGTGTGTTACACGATGCTAAGCTTACAGGCTACTAAACAGGGAACCAAGGAAGAACTGGTATCACCATCACCATTATTATCGTCGCCATCTTCATCATCATCATCATCATTATCGCCATCATCTTCATCACCATCATCATCATCATCATCACCATCATCATCATCACCATCATCATCACCATCATCCTCATCATCATCATCATCATCATCGTCCATCGATGATTTGGGCAGGTGGGGTAGGTAGCTGCGCATTGGAGGCGGGAGCTGATAAATTGGTGCATAAATCCAGCATTGTCGGTGGGTTGTCCAGTGGCCCGTCTTGCGTTACAGTAGCTTGACAAGGAGAATATAAGTCACTGACGCGCACCTGTTTGTACGGTGTCTTTCCAACAGAACGATGGTGATGTTGGCAGGATAGATTGTATCCGTTTAAGCCCTACCACCAATAAACACAAATGAAGAGTTGCAAAGAAATTTATCAAACTATTGACAGAACGTACTACTCATAAGGCTGCCGAAAACTCTTCGACAGTTTCATTCTTCTTAGGGCTCACCAGCTGAGCAGAGTTCCTCGGTTTTCACCGCTGCATTTTACCCCATAGCGATCTACAGTGAGTTGCGAATCAGCTTTATGTGGTAGTGCGAAGATAGTATACTTCGACACCTCGAATATTGCACCAACTGAAACACCAGGCGACCGCTACAGGACTTCAAGTGAATATCAGTCGGAATTCAGTTAGGTCTCCCGCTCTAACACCCTTCCGGTATCCGGGGTTTCTACGTCATGGGAAAGAAAGCACAAATGCGGAGATATTGTCTGGTTGCTCAAGCCTAGACAGGGCAGTCGATATCCCGAGGTGGACCTTCCGTTCAGCAATTTCGCGCCTTGATCACTTTGCTATCTGGAGCTGTTTCGAGTCTACTGTTAGCACCAACTTAATGTGTGTTCAGATGTACTTCGGTAAAATCACCCTTTTTATGAACTGTGTTCGGTTTTTTATGCCTCACACACTACTTGGTTCCTGTTTTGGGCAGTTATTCACCAGCATTTTTTGTACTCTTATTTTTCTGTTGTTGTTGCAGTTACTATCGATGGTGCTGTCCTTGACAGCGATGTTTGGATCCTCTTTCATCAATTCATTATCTCAGTCAACTTTTCAACGATTCCGGCGCTTCCATAAAACCATTCTTCCTTAGAAGCACCGCTAACGAACAAATCTCCCAGAAGGAGAATCGGGTGATATCTCAAGAGTCCAACTGACTTCTGGGCTTGCAGAGACAACCACGCTATCGCTCAGTCACAAACTTGGGAAATGCAAAAAACGTACCAAGATATATGTGGATTTCTTGGAAAACGCGGGTTACAACACTCTATGGAGCAGCCGAACGTATATTCATAAATGTATTCCCAACATTACCGTCCATCACGTGACCAGTATGTCAAATATCGAAGCAAATAAACTGAGATATTCATCTAGTTGCTCACGATTGGAGATTTGGTCAGGATACAAATGAAGATCCCGTGGCCACAAACAGCATTTTGAGGAAGGGGTGTGCGAACCTTCCTCGAGGATTTCGAGGAGGTTGCGAAGGCCGCTGGACTGGAGACCGACCGAAGTAATTTGGCGGTGTTATTGTCCTCGGCTATCAGGATAGATTGTATATCATCTCCATTATCAGGGAACTCCTATAAGGGGAACAACTGTGAAACTGGTACGACACTTTTTTAATTAAAACGAGCCCTGCAACTGTGCTCGTGTACCCTCGAGACTGCGTTACGATTGTTCGTAGTGAGCAATTTCGTCACTTTAGTTTTTATTTTGTAGCTGGAGACAGTGTTCTGGGTGTCACGAATTCTTTTCATTTTTACATGAGTCATCTTTCAAAATAACGTCTATGCTACCGCCGATGTGCCTAGGTTTGCATAGCTCACTCAGGCTTTGGTAACAACGCGCCAATTCGAAACTCCCATTTGTTCACGGACTTCAGGTTGAAAGGTGGAGAATTCACGAGATGTTGTGTGGCATCTTGTAGGGAGGGAGTGAGGAGAACCACACGGACCGACTCGGCTTTAGCACGAAGAGACATTCAATTCCTGATGAGGTGTTGACCAAAACCACTGGGGGGATTTGAAACAAAGTATCACTACAAATGTGTATGCATGCTGTCATACAAAGTACTTAAAGAGGCCTCACTAACTTCCAAACAAGACCGGTATCTGGCACCAGCACCCGGACTTCTGGGGCTCTCCCGGGATGTACTCGTTGATTCTATTGATTTATCTATTTATCCGGTAGACTAGGTTGAATTGGGCGACTAAAGGTACGGAGTCCGCCCCTGGTAGGGTGTTGAAGTTCGTAGTTGTTTCAAACAGTGTTAGCTGAGCAGTGCTTTTGTGACTGTCTTTTGGACACGTGGTCATATTAACAAACCGGTGATCCATACAATAGAGGTGTCATTTCAGCCCAGAACTCCGAATTTATCAGAGAACAAATGGAGGGATTGATGCGCCGGTAACTCAATGAGCCACTCCAATGGACTCATGAAACGAGAAACTCTTTCCAACTCGAGTTTTTATCGCTGTAGTTACGATAGCGCAGAGTTGACAGTTCCATGTCTGCTACCCGTAGAGTAGCGTTGCAGTGCACACTGAGCAGTCTATCGAGGTTCGATAAGTGTTCATTGCTCTCTGCACCACTGCAAAGGTTTTGGGCTAAACTGGGCTAACAGCAGCTTGGTTTAGGAATCCATATGGCCACAAATGCAACTCAAAATACGTTCGAGTGTGCGAGACCAAGTGGCGTAGGTACACCGAATGAGGTCTATCCGACAGGACAACTGTCACAACGTTCACTTACCTCAAAGCATGAGACCACGGACACCACGTAGTCCAGGTGAAAGGAAGAAGGCTTTCGCTGCGGGGTTATTTATCAGAAAATGCCAACTGACCGGTTACAGACTATTGGACAGGGAAGCAAAACCCTCATTTGCATCTTATTTACAAAAACTGGACATCCATCTCCTCCTGAACATTCATTGACTCCAATCATTCCTCGCTCAAATCCAAGCAAATGTTACGAAGCGACTCCACAAATTCCGCAATAGATCTCCCCTTTTCAAGAGACGCAAAGCGAAATTCCATGAACAACACCTACTACTCGCGTGCCTCCCCATCAGTAGTATCACCGTTACACAGATAGTGTAGATAATCAATGGTATGTTGGCTTAGCTGGGCAACTTTAGCACCGACCAGAGGACGCAAACAAGGAGACCAGACTCAAAGGTCCAATTGTCATCGGTCAATCAGGACACAGGACAAGGGGCCAACCAATAGAACTTCCCAGATGAACAACCAATGTTGGTAATAGGTCCCATCCTGTTGGCAGCACGCACCACTACTAAGCACACAAGGACAGATCTACGGCTACGCTCCACTCTACTCCTTAACAACGCACCCATGATGTCAGCTCGACATCATCACCATTGACAGCATTACATCGGCATTCAATACTGATGCCTCGCTGACGTAGAAATCTATCTCCCTGAGGATGTCGGTGCCCGTACGTCGTTGGAAACGACGTCTACACCTCCTAATTGAGTCTCAGATGTGCATTCAAATCCCCAGCAACCACAATGATATCTGAACTATTAACTCGCCGCAACAGGGCGTTCAGGGCGTCGTAAAACCTGCCTTTGATGGATTCAGAACTACAGTCAGTTGAGCGCAAGCAGACACGACAAACATATCGATCGACTTCCCCCACTTCACAAACGTTGCCAGATGAACTGCGCAGGGGTGATTATCAACAGGCATCCAGTCATGCAAGGAGACTTTCGCCCGATGACTTAGGACAATACCAACCCCTGCACATCCTACCACGGCAGTCTCTAGATCGCCAGAGTTGCGTAGCCGGAAACGAGTGGAGAGTGATACGGTGGTTGGCTCAATCACTGTGCTTGCGTTCTTGCTTCTAAGACACAGCACACATCAATGCCAAGCACATGCAGTATGAGAGCAAGAGCAGCTTGTTGACATCCTTGCTTCAGAGTGCGGACAATGAAGGCGACCAGGTAAACTGGGCGTCAAGTCGTGAATATCGATTTCGAGATACCTGAGCATGATGTCGCAGGACGAACGGAGTCATCAGTCCCAAGTGCTGCGTTGGCAAGGGAAGAGTTAATAATGGGGTGGGGAGGGGAGAAGAAAAAGTATATGAAAGAGGAAGAAGGGAGGCGTGGCCTGTTTTCGCTTACCCCCCCCTGCTGTATGCAGCGAGTAAGGCGACCCGACCCATGGACCAACCTGGTATGAGAAGCTCTGTGAGTGTCGCGCGGACGCCCTGCAGTGTAACTCAATGGATCTTGAAAACACACAAGCCGCAACACCGTAGTAAGGTTCAGTTTCTTTATGACGGGGTGTCAGCTCGCTTGGTGAAGAAACGTTTTCAATCAACCGGCCCAGCTCAAAAACTGAGAAGCTTCAAGTTGGTCAGAGTTGGGCGCGCAAAGTATGGCAAATACTAAAAAACAAACTGGCGTAGCTAAATTCTGCCGAAAAAAGTCGGGAACTTGTAATAGTCGATTATGGAACAAACAGACGTAGTCTACCTTCAAGAGGAGAAAGTATTCTCCTCGAGTTCATCCCTCAGAATTTTGCCTGACCAAAAAAGTAACCTAGCATCGAGATAAGAGGCGATGCCCAGTTTCTGGTTGATGGTTTCCGAGGCCTGTCGCTTTTTGTCAGGTGTAATTTCCTATCCTTCCGTAATTGTTTGGGCGGTCTCTTGAGGTTGGTTGGTAATTGATCACGTGGCTGTTGATCTGTTCGCCAAGCCTGGCAACTTATTCGCAAACGTCTCGTTACCATTCGAGGAGACATCTTCAGTGCGCTGTTGGTTGGGTAGTTCCTCTCTTCGTGCCCGCGCTTATATAGTCTACAGAGAGCAGCCTTTGCGCTGTAACCTGGATTCTGATTGGCCCGTTCTTGATCTGTATTGCGTCGTGGTCGGCTT
>NW_008751865.1:59699-64360 GCF_000715545.1 Opisthorchis viverrini
ATTCATTTCCAGAGGGTCGCGGTCCCGTGAAATCTGCACTATTCGTGATATTTACCTTACGTTTCAGTTGGTACGATATTCAAGATATCACAGTACATTGTGTGAATGTACTACACTGCCCATAAAGTTTCTGAATACTATTCAACAGCCCAAGACCAGTTTCACCTTACTCGGGGATCATCAGGCAAACGCAGCTTTGAGTAGACATGTTGCGCCACGATATCACGAAAATTGTGTTAACTGATACGGCGTGGTGCGGCATATTTAGTTGAAATAAACGAGCGGTTCAGCTGTGCAGATGAGACTAGACGGTGAATTCCGTCCAGCTGGGGTCCCCTTGGAACAGCAAACTGGTTGTAGGGAAAACTTGAGGACTGTGACAGTCTGGTAAGTCCGAATAGGATAGGCAAAATGAGTTGTGGGTTGTCAGGAAACTAACGAGCAGTTTTCTTCAAGAAAACATAATGCGAAAAACGTGTAACACGCTAATTTAAAGAAAGTCATAAACGAGAGATCCTCTTGAGGTCCCGGTTGGTGCCACGGTCAATTGCAGGCAGTTATACTCCGTCCAGAAAGCAGTTCAGTTGGTGCGCACTTAATGGCATTATCGAAGCCGAAAGGAGACGGTTAGCTCGAATCAATTCATATCCCTCTAGCTGCACAGTACCACACCAATATCAGGTACAGATACGGGGGGCTCAAATGAATATACAAATGATTGTATTTGTCGAGGCCTTTCAAATGAAACATAAGATTGACGGAAACTCGGAGACTACGCCCCTCTGGTGAGCCCCGAGAAAGGCGGAACCGAAGGATTTTCAGTGACCTGATGAGTAGTGTATATACATGTATATACATGTATCGTAATATCTGGAATGTCGTAGAACATGAGGCGGCCTGGTGCAGTGCCTGAAAACTCGGGGACTGCACCTACCTGATGAGCTCCAAGACCGCCGAAACCGGTCACAGGCTGCATATGAATTTTCAGCAACCTTATGAGTAGTGCATTACAAAAATAGATATGTATCGCGATATCTCAAATATCGTAGCGGTTGAAACATGAGGCGGCCTGTGTGCAGCACATTCAGTTGCCTGGACACACTGCAAACAAGAGATTCGGCTGGGTTCCAGGTGAGTCTCTCGCAAAACCAAATCTGTTTGTAAATGAGTGTATTTCACTAATTTCGTGCAGTGTGGGTTCAAGCGAAACATAGGATTGACGGGAACTCGGGGACTACGCCCATCTGATGAGTCCCAAGAAGGGCGAAACCGGTCGTGAGTTGTCGGAGGGTTTTCAGCAACCTTGTGAGTAGTTTCTTTTATCAGATATGGCATTTCTGCATCAGAATCCAAGCAAATGGACAATGTGTCATGTTGGTGAACAGATGGCACTGAAACTCATCGTCCATGACGCACTGATGACGTCTGCTCTCACCGTAATGAAATGTTTGCAAGCCAAACCTACCAAATAAACCTGCTGCCAGGTGAATCCTCGTTGAAACCAACTTTGTATGTAAATATTTGCCCGAGTTCCTTTCCCGGAAATAAATCAGAAGAACGGCATATACTGGATTGCATCAGTGTCTGATGCCCCAGTTCCTGGAAATTTTACCCACTGTGGACTACTGTTTTAGCAAGCCTTTGGAAGGCAGATGCACCTTTTGTTTGTTTTACATAATGCGAAAAACGTGTAACACGCTAATTTAAAGAAAGTCATAAACGAGAGATCCTCTTGAGGTCCCGGTTGGTGCCACGGTCAATTGCAGGCAGTTATACTCCGTCCAGAAAGCAGTTCAGTTGGTGCGCACTTAATGGCATTATCGAAGCCGAAAGGAGACGGTTAGCTCGAATCAATTCATATCCCTCTAGCTGCACAGTACCACACCAATATCAGGTACAGATACGGGGGGCTCAAATGAATATACAAATGATTGTATTTGTCGAGGCCTTTCAAATGAAACATAAGATTGACGGAAACTCGGAGACTACGCCCCTCTGGTGAGCCCCGAGAAAGGCGGAACCGAAGGATTTTCAGCGACCTGATGAGTAGTGTATATACATGTATATGCATGTATCGTAATATCTGGAATGTCGTACCAACTAGAACATGGGGCGGCCTGGTGCAGTGCCTGAAAACTCGGGGACTGCACCTACCTGATGAGCTCCAAGACCGCCGAAACCGGTCACAGGCTGCATATGAATTTTCAGCAACCTTATGAGTAGTGCATTACAAAAATAGATATGTATCGCGATATCTCAAATATCGTAGCGGTTGAAACATGAGGCGGCCTGTGTGCAGCACATTCAGTTGCCTGGACACACTGCAAACAAGAGATTCGGCTGGGTTCCAGGTGAGTCTCTCGCAAAACCAAATCTGTTTGTAAATGAGTGTATTTCACTAATTTCGTGCAGTGTGGGTTCAAGCGAAACATAGGATTGACGGGAACTCGGGGACTACGCCCATCTGATGAGTCCCAAGAAGGGCGAAACCGGTCGTGAGTTGTCGGAGCGTTTTCAGCAACCTTGTGAGTAGTTTCTTTTATCAGATATAGCATTTCTGCATCAGAATCCAAGCAAATGGACAATGTGTCATGTTGGTGAACAGATGGCACTGAAACTCATCGTCCAAGACGCACTGATGACGTCTGCTCGCACGGTAATGAAATGTTTGCAAGTCAAACTTACCAAATAAACCTGCTGCCATGTGAATCCTCGTTGAAACCAACTTAGTGTGTAAATATTTGCACGAGTTTCTTTCCCGGAAATAAATCAGAAGAACAGCATATACTGGATTGCATTAGTGTCTGATCCCCGAGTTCCCGAAATTTCTATCCACTACTATTTTAGCAAGTTTCGAACAGCAGAGGCACATTTTGTTTGTGTCCACACCGTTCGCTTTTGAAAAGTCCTGTCCCAGAGCACTTGGATGTTTGAACTGAAGCAAAGCGAAGCTCATCATCAGCACTGCACAACTTATGGATTTGAGCCAAGCTTTATCCGCTTGACCGGCAAATGCTATGCGGACCAGCCAACTAAAGAAATTAGCACATAGTTCATCCATGGCATAGTTCCGGTCCCCGTAATCTGGGTGTATCCTTGAAAAATAATCGCTCAGCTATAACACCCTTTCGGCATCTAGCTGCCATGCCACACAAAGGAAGCACGAAGGCCGGGATACTGTCAGATTGCCCTAGCCTAGACAGAGGAAGTCGAGAGGCAGATGTCGGGTTTGAACCACGGACATTCCGATCAGTAGATTCGCGCCCTAAACACTGAGCCACCTCGAATATAGCGAACAACGCTTGTTCTTTCTTTTAACCCTAACTCGGTTGCTGTTCTAGTTACCGGAACTCTTGGATATTCTGTTACTGCGGCTTACTTACCTCTGGATCGAACGCGGCTGGTACGATCCAGACTAGTATCGATCGCACAGGCGATGAGGATCTGAACTCACGACCCACAACTTTGTGATCTCTCACCATGAGCCGGGCTGCTAGAAGTTCGACCTCACCAACATGTCTGACATTGACTTCACTCATCTGACCCTGTGACCCTTGTGTACTTTCAATCCCACCCTCTATTCTTTAATATTGTGTACCAGTAATTTTACGCACGTGACTTTCGGTGTCCAATAAATTTGTGATGCCAAGAGGAACAATCATAAGAAGCATGCCTCGTCCGCTGAATCCGTACTTATCAAGGTATCCACGAGTATCTTCAATCACTTTATCGATTCATCAATCCACGGCTTTATGGTGTAGCTGGGGAAAGACATCATACTAAGGCCCAGGGATAAGTGGCCCTTTGTTGTCCCAAGGATCTCTGAGTCACCTAAACACAACCCGTCCCTCCAGTGTGGAACATGTGGTGAACTCTATCGGTGGTTCAAGGGGTTGTTACGTTTCTTGGAAGTTGTATTAGTTCCGATTGTAGTGTGGCAGATGAGGTCGATGCTCTAGGGCTCGGGTCGCGTTTGCTAATTTGAGACATCTATAACGTCAGAGTGGTTTATCCCCGTATCAAGCTACAGTACGGGTTGTTTTTGTTTTAGGGCTGTGAGACTGGGCTTATTCGAGCAGCCAAAATGAGACGTCTTCAGCTGTTGGAAAATCGTTGCCTCAGAATCATAGGTCATGTGGAGTGGTGTCGGAGAATCCGTAACGAAGCAATTAGAGAGCGCATTTTCGATGTGCAACGGGTACTTCCACTAAAGAATGTGTTCAGCACCAGAAGCTGCGTTGGTTGGGACACATGCTCCGTATGCCGAACCATTGTTTGCCGAAGAGAGTGCTGTTTTCCGTGACAAATACGGAGTGGCGGAAGCAGAGAGGTGGCCAACCACTGACTTTGCAGAGGAGTATGAAGGAGATCACGAAAAGCTTGGGTGCTGTCGGTGCTACTCGCCTACCAGGATCGGGACCGCGTGATCCTCACTGTGCCGGGTTCGCGACACTACAAGATATTGCTGTTCTTCGATGTTCATGACGTGCTTGTTGTCTTGACTGGAGGTCTGAAGGTGTAGCATCAAGTCCCTTCTGTTCGCCTTTAATCTTTTCTTCAGAATAGGTCTTTCAAATAAATCATGAGTGTATGGCAGCAAGGTATCAGTGTTGAACAGATGTCATGCTGTCGGGGGATGGTGATGATGATGATGATGATGA
>NW_008751865.1:64486-71036 GCF_000715545.1 Opisthorchis viverrini
GATGATGATGATGATTCGGATGATGATGATGATGATGAGGATGATGATGAGGAGGAGGAGGATGACAAAGAATTAGGGATACCATTATCTCAATTTCTTCCAGTACATACCTGACTCTTATTAAGCACTAGAAAGGTCTTTCATCCTTTCTGAGACTCACCAGCTTTCTGCTTCTGGCGAGCTTCAACGGAAATTACAACCTTCAATCAACTGGCCAAACCTCGCGGACCGCGAGCGGCTGGTCGGCATTGTGACTGGACTGCGGTTGGTCCACATATGACGTTACTCATTCTTCAATCTCCAAATTCCCATCAATCGGCTACTTGTTGACTGACTCATGGACTGACGAATTCTTGATTCTCTCCTAGCAGTACCTTGCCTATCACATTAGACGGAGTTGTGGCGATAAGACTCTATTCATACCTCGCTGGTTGTCAGTTGATTAAACCAACCTGGGTGCCTGATTTTCTGCACAAAATAGAGCAGGTAAATGGTTCTACGCCTAAAGAAACATCTACTATCCTTGTGACGGCAAGTAATCATAAGTTAATTTTCTTGTCGTATTGTCCCGACAACATATCATACTACTGATGGAGTTGTTGTGAGTAGTACATCATGGGAAAAATATACCACAAGATCTCAAATATCGTGCCCATGAGGAGGTCTGCGTGCAGCCCATTTAGTTAAAGAACATTATGAACGAAGCTTTCGGCTAAAACTCAGTTTAGTCACCTGTCAACACCAATGTAATTTGCAATTAGGATCACGTTGTGTGTATATCGTATATATGGTACTGCGACAAACTGATTCGTAGTACGATAAGATTAGAAACTCAGCACTGGATTCGCTTTCTGGTGGATTCAGTAAAGCGCTTCAAATCATTACATTGCTGACACGTTGGCTTCTTCCTACTTATTAAAAGTAAGTAGTAAATCTACTTACTTCTCGAATCGTATCTTGGATCATCAACAATTTAGTCAGGTCTGGAGAGGATCCTCATCTGAGGTTCTGGCCGCTGGCTGTAAAGATTGTACCCTCTTATATGAAATTCTTGAAATTCTTCTTCAAATTGCTCCAGAAGCGCGTGGTTCTGTTGCACTCCCGGGGTACGCTTGTCCGGGCACTCGTTTCCAGACAACAGGCCCAGTTCTTGACAAAGATTCTAGTCCTTGAAGCAAGTGGCTGATGAGTGGTTTGATTTGCTCCAGAAGTTTGATGATATTCTGACAAAAATTGGATCCCAAATTGTGCAGGAACCTAGTTCAACTTTGTCTTAAAGTTTCACCTTCCTTCCGTGTAAACGAGTTTTATATGGTGTTGGCTGCTTACCTTTTAAGCGTGAACACGTTCGGCTGTTCAGACTTAAAAAGCGTCCAACTTACGCTGACAGAGCTGTGGTAACGCTCTCACCTCGCATGTCAGATGACCAAAGTTCAAAACCCGGTATCGCTATGGGATATGCACCACTGATTCACTCCAATACGGGCGAAACTCGAGTCCTGTAATTCCCCCCTTTGATGTGGACTCACCAGAATAATTACACAAGAGGATGACTGTTCAAACGAGAGTGACGCCCTAAAAAAACACAATGAATCTTCGAGAGACGGTCCATAAGAGGGCCTCGCAATCCCCCAAGATTGGAGATCTCCCTCTTGGAAAGCACTGAGTTAGACTCCTGCTCACCATTTCTGTGGAACTTGGATGCAATTGATACAACCATTTACAGAGAAAAGGCTATTTTCGATAAAACCTTCACCAAACTTAGCCGGTAATATGTGGCAAAAAGAACATTACTTCCCGGTCTTGGAGAGCCTTGTACTTTTTACCATATATCTAATCCATGGTATGGAGAAAACCTCAAACTGACAAAAGTTCGAAAAGTCCGCAACATTCCCCACCCCCAGTGTATCGTCCTTGTCCTCTGAGTCACCAGGATTGGTATCCAAGCGGATTTGCGTGATCCAAGCCCTTCCACTAATTAACTGTTCTAATTTGCGTAGGACACTCCACGTGGCCAACCTACACCTTAGATTGAAGGGAGCTCGTAAACAATCGGTGTTAAACGTATTTCCCATGAGCTTTGCTCACACTATGTAGGTGTGAACAGGGGGGGTGGGTGAGAACATTTGCCAAGTGGTTATGGCGTGCAGCAATTAATCAGGAGTATAGGTTCCGCAGTATTTTTCTTTTCAAAACCATGTGCGTGCTGTCCGAGCCGGAGTTCATAACAAACCATTTAATCGTGGATCTCGCCGCTGTAAGGACTTTCTGAGGTTGGAATCAACCTTTTGCTAATTTTCGAGGCAAGAATAGGCATTGCTTGGTCAATTGACACAGTGATCTCCAGGATCATTTCGTCAACTTTAGCCAAAGTAGTGTTATCGGCTTTTATAAGGGAAACTACTCACAAGGTTGCTGAAAACCCTCCGAAAGCCAACGACCGGTTTCGCCCTTCCACTTCGGGCTCATCAGGTAGGCACACAGTCCCCGAGTTTCCGTCAACCTTATGATCTACTTGAACCAAAATGCACTGTTTTCCGGAAATACACTCATTTGTAAATCAATTTGGTTTTCACTCTCTCGTTTATGATATTATACAACTGATTGTGCTGCACACAGGCCGCCTCATGATTGGAACGATATTCGAGATATCGCAGTGTATTTTCGTAAACGAAACTACTCACAATGTTGCTGAAAACAGTCCACGACCGGTTTTGGCCTTCGTGGAACTCATTGGGCAGGCGCAGTCCCCGAGTTCCCGTCAACCGGACCAACTGAGGCGACCTGTGTGCAGCACATTTAGTTGTAGAATATCATAAACGAGAGATTCAGTTGAGTCTCTCGTGAAAAACAAAGTGTTATCGATGTTTTTGTGCCACCGTATGTACCAGGCGTCATTTTGGACGAAGCTTATGTGGATAGATAAGTCGAACCTCAGGTGAAAAGACTTTTTTTCCGAATCAAAGATTCACCGCACCAACTTTTGACATGTAGGTGACGCTTCAGTGAGTGTTCGTCGAAAGTCCCTCTCGTCCGCTTCAGACGCATCTGGAACAGTACAACGTAGCCCACACTGTTTACTGCAGTGTGGAATTTTGTTCCAAAAAAAGTTTCACAGACAACCGACACGACATCACCAGCTTGGAATGATGTTTCTAAACCGTCAACCTGAAAATCCGTCACTGGCGTCGAAAAGTGGCGACGGTGGAGAGTTTGTGGCCCAGTCCTAGCAGCGATGTGTTCGAGTCACACAAATCCCCAATAACTGAACAAGCGAGTTTTGTTTAAAATTATCGGCGTAATCTCATATTATAATATAGTCTTTCCTCCAACAGTCATGGGATTTTATGCAGTCCGGGCAAGTAAACCTCAGTACAAATGCTTCCTTTGGTTTCATGTTTAACCTCAAATTCAAACTGACCATCCCAGTTTCGCTTTATCGACCTTCGGTAACAAGTTCAACTCCTTCGTTCAAAGACTGTTTTGGGCGGACTCCACGGACCTTCTGTGATCTTTTTACCAGCCAACTCAGATTTGCTCGCACTACTAACAAGCTATCAGTAGTCGATTGGAAGTAAACCAAGACAGCCTTCAGATGATGCCCTGATTGAGTATCCTTAATAAACAAAGCCTTAGACTGCGCAGAACTTCTAAGGTGCTCGGCGTTCATGTCCCCATTCAGGATGAAACCTCTCCCTACACTACTCAAACGTTGGTTGACCTCACCCCTTTCCTTCCGTATACTCGAATGAAGAGGCTGAATTCTTTAGATTAGCACGCAATATAAAGAAACCATTCGAATGGCTACATTACGTCAGTCACCACTTCCCTGGAAATATGTACACAGCTCTGAAAACTAGAACGATAGACGTCAGGGGGGAACGCTACGCACGACTGTTTTTTTTTTGTGCTGAGAGAAGAAAAGATTGAAACGATGAACCATTGGCCTAGGGCGAGAAACATTGCTGATGAAGGTTTATCAGAACGGAGGAGAATACTCTACGTAGTCCACTGGAAATATAAACAATTTGTCGATGGTGTCTTTACTCCTGAAGTACTGGATACTGGTTGGCAGTTGATCGCGTTAACCGCTGTAGTCAGTTGTCCTCTTCCGTTTGAGTTAAGTTGACAGACTTGCCCTTGAAGAGGACGTGATCAGTCCGACTTGACCATGAAGATAGGAGCCCATGGCATAGTGTGTAGCTTGTTGAGGAGAGGATGAAAGCATGTTTAGCGTGACTGTATTTGGACTGAGTGGGGGAAGGGGGGTCGCTGCCAAAGGAGGCGCATTGAAGAGAGGAACATTGTTCAAAGTGGAGAAACCAACGGAGGAAGGAGTGGCGTTCGGGCAGGGCAGGCTATCCAGGCTAGTGACTTCAATGCGACTTGACGGTGCGACTGGCAAGCTTGGTTGAAGCTGAGACGTGAGTGATGAAAAGAGGACATTGTCACAAGACATTGATTGCGGTGGCAATGGGGGCGCTTTCGGGAACTCGTTGTTACTGAAGCACACTGGAGTTGGAAGGATGCTACCACCAGGAATGTGAACCGTCGGGCTGTCGGTGGTATCGAAATTAGAGACCTAAAGAAAAAAGAGGAGAAAGTACATACAGCGAATCAATTCGCCCCCAACCGAAACACCATCCGAACAACAGCTGTTCCATTTACGAAAAATGAATTAAGCATACCGTAGTATGCACAGTGAAAGGGCGATTTATTGGGTGTGATCATCCGTTAATTACATCCATCAGACGGTTTATCCTTCAGTCTATTCTGCAACAATTATATTGCTTTCGGGGTCACTCACGGGAAGTTTTCAACCGTTTTCAGATGTCACCCTACTCGCTCATCCTAAACGAACTCGAGTTGTATAGAGCACTTGGCCACCCACCGGCAAATGACTGATGATGTGCACGAACTCACTGATGGTCCGAACTAGGCGCGTGAATGCCACACCATGGTGGTAGTTGATTAAAACAAATGCACTTAACAGTTCCACGTACATTACAGCCCTGTGTCAGACGCAGTGACTAACATAATGTGTACTAATGCTCATAAGTGGGTGAATAGAAAGGCAGAACTGTCATTCCTTCACACCTATGGGGAAACAGTTCCATCAATCACCATTGTTTTGTGTTGACAGTCACACTGGCATAAAACCGGTCGTTGATGAGCCGATGGCTGAGTGCTTTGTTGATGGGTACTTTATCAGCAAAAATAAACACTATCGCATTTTGATAACTAAGCAGATCGGGTCGTAATTTGTGACCGTTTGTTGGTAACCGTCCCATAGAATTGAAAGAACGATCTCTCCAGATAGTGACTCCCCTAAATAGTCTCTTGCCTTGTCTTGGTAGTAGGAAATTGAACCATGGGAGTGATGGGCAAAATTACATCTCTCCCCCCAAAAATGAGGTAGGCGGCTCCTGGCAAAATTGATCCCACTACCCCTGAACAAGGCTCACCATTTTACAAAGTAGGAAAAGAGAACATTGTGGTAATCTATTCCCGTTTGGTATGGTGAGCCAGGAAGTTCAAAGGGTAACTTTAGCTTAACTGACAAACCTCGGCGCGCTATCCCGGTATTATCAATCTAGTTTAAAAACTGTACAACTCGTGTGTATACTGGAGACTCGTTTGCTTGATGAAAGCTCACTTAGCTGAGCGGAAATCCCGCCTTTTCGATCCTTGCATTAGAAACAACATGTCGTTGCCCCTCGAATGTGAACTAAAAATCGTTTGCTTCAGTTAAAAATGACACCGCGGAACAGCGCTTTGCTAAAGTGGAGTCTCTAAAATGTATAAAATTCGCTTCCACTTTGCACATCCTCAGACCATGCTATTCTACCCCACAGAGTAGCTCACCAACTCGTGCCCGTTTTTGACCTGATGTCCGTTGAAATGAATCTGGCTGTTATCGACCCACATTGAGACCGCCTACGAAGAAACCTGAATCGACGAGCGCAAATCGATAATTCAAGAGTGGAAAAATACTCAGATGTCGATGACTCGAGCTCGTTTCACCCGCTTTAGAAGCTTGACTGATTGGCCATGAGTTGAAAACCAATCACATTCCATTACGGAGTATCTCACGGATTGATTGTCCGATTAATCCACTGGCTTAACAGCAGTTCAGTGGTCACGAGAAACTCGGGTTCTAATCGATTTCCTTGAATAGAACATTAGGTCTCAAAAGAGACGACATCAAACAAGCCTCAGCATAATAGTCACTTGATGAGTGGGTCCTCCACGTGTGAAATCATCATTCAAGCAGCTAGTCACCACGTGCGGCTGATAGATATGGTTTTTCTGATCAAAGGACGAGCGGCGCCATATCCTGTCCAGGTGCAAATTAGTCGCACTGCTGGTTTATTATTTGAGGCTGAAAGGTTATCGAAGAACTAACCTGGTGAATGCCGGTTCGGACGTTCCTATTGTAGCCTCGTGAGGTGCGCAATCTGATGACTCCCAATGGGGATGAAACAGATGAACAGTGCCTCTCGGGTTTCCAGTTCAACATAGATTGGCTTTACTTGCTGGACTATATATA
>NW_008751865.1:75859-98359 GCF_000715545.1 Opisthorchis viverrini
TATATATATATATATATAACCAACCAAAATAGTTTTTTGACAGTCCATTAAGTTGGCTCCATCCATAATTAGATATAGTGATTTCTAATGGACTCTATACTTGTAAAATCGTTCTGTATAACTTCAGTGATGCATATCCGGTACTGATATCTGTTTTTTGACAGTCCATTAAGTTGGAGAACTCCATAATTAGATATAGTGATTTCTAATGGACTCTGTACTTATAAAATCGTTCTGTATAACTTCAGTGATGCATATCCGGGTTGTACTGATATCAAAACTATTCGGTATAGGATAGGTCACGTGATTCTTGTTTTTGCCGAGGAAAGCCGATCAATGGCGTATGACGTACAAAGTGTCACCCTCAACGCTAATCCGAAAGTTAGATTTGTCGTACTTTTAGACCTTTTCACTTGTATATCTTGTTCACTTGTTCATATCTGATATGTTCAGCCTCGCGATCGATAAAACATACATCTGGTCACTCACAAACCCTCAACCAAGAAATCCTATTAATCGATAACCGTCGTGACCAAACTCCAGTGAGAACTATTCACTGGCCTCCAGAACTACTGACAGATATTTCAGTACTCCACAGTCAGTACTTACTTACCAGTTGCTGAAAAGCGGCGATCGGAGGTTGGGAATGTTGATCTTCCGGGAACCCAGGCGGGAGGACAGGTGTACTTCCTTGCGGAGCCATTAGTCCAAACCTCGATCGATCGGCTTGGGTTGGTGACTGAACAGTGGATGTGAATGACGTATTGCTCACAGGACTTACATTGGAGCCACTGGCCGCCGATGCGAACGAGGTCATTAGATTGCCCAGAGCAGAAAGATTTGTTGGGTAGCAGACGGGTGTTTCATTGCCGGGACCATTCAGCCCATGAGCATTCATCATGGCAGACAGACAAGGTGACGCACTTCGATTCAGTTTGGATTGTATGGGGTGAGCATACGGACTGCTGGGTTTGAAAACGGAACAATGGATCCCAGTTCTAGGTGGGTGCTCACTATTTGGCGGGCTTTTCCAGTAGGGTCCAAGGACTTGTTGAACATCGATCGCCGAGCTAGAACACAACATGTTGGGGTCGTTTCTAACGGGGCTGCTTGCGATCATGGAAATACCGTGCAAGTGTCCCGGACGCCCTCCATTCTGTGGTTAAATATGAAGTAAAAAAGGACGTTTCAGCAAACAGTGAAGAGATTCTTGGGGATGGAGAATGGGGTACCTAAACTGATACTCTCATATGCATACCAATTTGACTTTGCGTTCAGGGAGAACATAAGGTCTTAACCGCGATGACTGCGTCTACCCCTTGAGAATAGGAAGGGTAAACCAGGTAGTGGGCAGCCGGAAGGATTTCAGCAACTATGTGAGTAGTATAACACGTCTCTCTCCAGGTGCACTAGCCTTGAGTCTACAGAAGCCTCGAAAGATTTACTACCTGTGAAAGGAAGAAGGCCTTTGCTGCGGAGTTATTTATTGGAAAATGCCAACTGACCAACTACAGACTATTGGACAGGGAAGCGAAACGCTCATTTGCATCTTATTTGCAAAAACTGGGCATCCATCTTTTCCTGAACCCATCTTCTGGAACTTTCCTGGATACTCATTGCTCAAATCCAAGCAAATGCTACAAAGCGACTCCATAAATTCCGCATCAAGAGACGCAAAGTGAACTTACAAGAACGAAATATACTACTCGTGTGCCTCCCCATCAGTAGCATCACCGTTACACCAGTAACCTGCTCGTTGTTACTGGCTATCTATCAGGCACAATGGGGTATATAACCAGGTGCAAGGATACAATCACGTGTACAGTATTCAGAAGGGCTTTCAAGTTGTCTTATCAAAGACTTTCAATCGTGAAACTTTCACCAATAGGCTTTGGGAATTCAAAAAGCAAAGTTTTTCCTTGGACCGTAGTTGGGCACGCTTCATTTGCCCCTCTGACGATTCTGTTTCTGTTCACGCACCATCTCGTTGCGGATACTCGTCTGTCAAGTAAATCACCTTATACTACAAAACCATCAGGTAATTGAAAGCGCTTTCGATCTTCAGCGAGCGTTCACAATGTATCACAACCAAACAGGTGGACTACTCTCACCTTGTATACATTGGCCTTCAGCTTCTGCGAAACTCGGTTGGACGTAATACACTACTCATAAGGTTGCTGAAAACCGTTTGAAAGCTTACGAATGGTTTTGCCCTTCTCCAGCTTCATTACGTCCATATAGTGTGTAGCGATATTTTGAATATCGTACCAACTGAAACATCGGGTGGCCTGGTGCAGAACATTCATTTGCTTGAGACAATCCTGACTGAGAGATTCAGTTGGGTCCCAGGCGAGTTCCCCGTGAAAACCAAATGGATATGCAAATGAGTTTGTTCCGCTGTTCGGGAACTTTAACTCGCAAGAGCTGGCAAACTTGCCTCCATTGATTTCCGATAGGATAAAGTGAAGTCAACACAATTAGTTCCACCTTCTAAGTTTCCAAGGGGATATGCGAGGAACTAATTCTCAAAGAAGGCTTTGTGTCTTGAAGATTCAACGAATAGGTTAGAAAACAAAGGAACCCTTTCTGAACTCTGTTTGAGGCCGTTTGTTCAGAGATTCTTTTTGGCTAACCACTCACTGTTATCTTCAAAGTACAAGCCGACCGACCTTTCTCCAGGTGCAATTTGGGTTTATTGTGGTCCCTTTCATGAATGCACTGATGCCAAATTAAATGAAACCGGGAGAGGGTAGTCATAACAAACCTCACCGGTAGTAGTGGCTGTAAACTCTCACATGACCGGAAGATCACTGGTGCCTAGTGAATAGAAAACAGCAAACTGAATACCCTCTGAGCGATACTGTTTTCTCTATAGAGGAAAATGTTCGTAGCTCAGGTAGCGCACATGGTCTCTGGTTTGTTCGCTGAGCTGGGCAATTTGATTGCAAACGTTTCATCGCCAATCGAGGTGCGTTACTGGGGGGCGTGGTGGTGAGCTGAGTACCACTACGTACAAGAGACCAACATCTTAACCGGAATACTCAAGGAGAACCAAATATCGCATTCACAAACACAGAACCAAAGAACGCCCTGGAGTCAGACTATTGAAAGTCACAAGCCGGAACTCGGAAGGGTCAAGAACAGAGGTCAATCCTGCATCGACCAGAGCACGAGGACAGGGGATGCCAAGCTCAGAGGTTACGTGGGCATCGACGAACCAGAACTCAGTGCAACCAAGGAAGCAGGCCGACCGAACAACTAACCGTGATCGAAGTCAGCGCCGGCCAGGAGCACGTATATTAGCCCAAACCCAACACTACTCAATGCGCAACCACCAACCCATCACTAGGCACTACCACGCACCCTAACGACGCACTGATGATGTCACCTCGATCGATGACGAAACGTTTGCACACAAATTGCCCAGCTCAGCGAACAAACCAACGACACCTGTTTTCTCCACGTGAATGTGCGTTCCTCAAGACAGTGTACAAGACCACATTTATAAACGCAGTAGCTAAGTCAGGTCACTTAGAAATAGGGAGAAAGGATGAGAGAGTGCATGTATTTGACCATACCCAACAGCAGATTGTTGACGGGGGAGGCCAGGGTGTTACCAGCATCCCATCAGAGCACGTTAGACATAGCTGACACATCTCACAGCCGACTCAGGGCAGGTGGGATGGTTGTTCTTTCATTCTTGCTATCCTTCTCTCTCCGACAGATTTTATCGTTCGCTTTCAAAAAATGACCTATCTGTGGAGCACGTGATTAGGTACGATATTTGTGATACATCAGTCTAGGCTTAACACACTACTCACAAGGTTGCTGAGAGTGCCACTATCGTACCAGCTGAAACATGAGGCGGCCTGGCGCAGCACATTCATAAAAGGGTGATCCAACCGCATCCACTTGAGTCTTCAACTGCTCACAGTCGTATAGACATCCTGTTTAGACTGATCTCCTTCATTAAATGGAAGTTTGAGCAAGCCCTCTTCCGTCCTGTGAGTTCACACCAGAGGGGGGAAGCACTGGTCTAGAGTCCCGCTCTCACTAGAGTTAACTTGTCCGCGGTGCATATCCTCGACCGCGCGCAGGTGAACGCTTGAGCGATCTGATTGGTTCGCCCGCCGATGAACGAAACTCAAGTGAAGGCTGATGAAGACTCACCAGAATAATTGCACCAGCACAGGTGGACGACTGTTCAAACAAGCTTGGCGTGAACGCGAATTCCACACAAATCCCGTGACTAGGAATAACTACACAGCTGAGAGTTTTTGGCATCTTCGTTTATCTTAACCTTGTGAGGGAAAAAGAGGTTCCCATTCCGAACTCTGGGCATACCCTCAACGTTTGTCAACAACCCCCTGGCTTGGGAGGAATGAATCCTAACCATCCAAGCGACTTATTGCCACAACCCTTTAATGCCTCACCTTGCGACTTTGAGTTGCATAAACCGATACACAGGTAAAATAAAGAGCTATTGTTCTCGTGCCGCCTCTACCCGCTTTAATCCGAACAAAGTTGGGAGATTAGCTCTGATCCCACACACACACACACGTCCACATGAAAAGATGATTGCAGATAA
The DNA here is from genome assembly GCF_000715545.1 of Opisthorchis viverrini. NCBI lineage: Eukaryota > Metazoa > Platyhelminthes > Trematoda > Opisthorchiida > Opisthorchiidae > Opisthorchis > Opisthorchis viverrini. The sequence continues at coordinate 80,448 of NW_008751865.1, forward strand.
AACACGTGCGACCTGACGGACTGACGTTATTCCCATGTTTCTGGAACTGTTGCTTGTCTGACCAAGGTTTAGGCTGTTCTAAAGTGAGGTGACTTTTCCTTGCAAGGTAGTATCCCAAACTAAGAGGGTGAAGTCATCGATTTGGAAGGACAAACTTAGCTTTCCGTTCGGTTCATCTCCTGTTAGTGGGCCAAAAAGATATCGAAAATAAAGGACGGCGTCTAAAGAACTCGATTTCTTTCAAGGACACATTCTCTGTTTCATTCGTCGGGTTCATCTATTTTCTTGTGGAAGTTAACCTACAGACTGCAGTTACGGGGTTTTGCGGGATAGGTATTTAGTTCATAATCACACCACTCTCGTCTGAACGGCCGTTCTCCTGTTCTGGCGTAATTATTCCGGGGAGTCCACACCGAAGGGGAGCAGTGGACTCGAGTTCCGCTCTTATTAGAGCGAATCAGCAGTGTATATCCAATGGCCGTGTCCGGGATTTGAACCCCGGACATCTGACATGCGATGCGAGCGTGAAACCACTGCTCTACCAACGCACGTCTGAACGGGCGAACGTGTTCACACTTGAGCGATGTGATTGGTGTGTCCGACTCATCGAACGACGACCCAGTAACTGTCCTGTTTGTGACGATCGATTGACCCGCCAGTCAGGACTTCCCAGTCAGGTAGCGTGACACACGCGCTTGAAACCCACTTGGAAACTTTTTGGTTTCAGTTTTGTGGTTTTGCGGGATAGGCAATTTGCTCATAGTTTGAAATTCGATCTATTACTTAGCATTTTATCCTGAAAGTGATTCCATTTTATGTTGAAAGGCTCAGAAGCACCTTGGGGCCATTTTTCTTGGTAGTACGGATCTTCAGAGTGAGTCGAACCGGTGAGGCAGTTGAAGATTATACGTTTCGGTAAAAAGCGGCCGGTCGGTGGTCCAAGTGGGTCTCACATAGACAAGACAATGAGCTATTGTCATTTAACCAAGCGGTTAACGTTGGATGTCGAATAGCTGCCAGTTAGAGTTAGCTCAGTGCTTAAGCCGCAGAATTATTGATCGGAAGGTCCATGGTTCGAACCCAGCCCAGGCCTCTCAAGTGCCCCTGTCTAGGCTTGGACAACCTGACAGTATCTCAGACCTCTCGCTTCCTAAGCGTGGCATGGTAGCTAGGCATCGAAAGGGTCTTACAGCTGAGCGACTATCCCGGGTCAACTATCATAAATTTTCTATCACCGTAACAATGTTGAAAATCTTGAAGTGACATGTCTAACTACGCAAAACACGGCGCCTAGGGATGGACTCGAACTAGCAATACCCCGATTACCGGAAAGATGATTTAATGACTGGGCTGCCATGCTCGGGCAGTCGACCTTCACAAGTGATCTGCCAAACCTCTTCCCGTTGTATTAAAGGCCGTTATCCCTCAGTGTCGTTAGTTCCCCCACTTTGTGATATGCCCATGGGGACAGACAGAATCTGGATGCTATCACCCTGAACTCACCTGCACCGTTAACATAATCAGATACAGAGGAACCCACAGCGAGATAAAAGCCATCACTATCAGGCAGCATTATAATTCATAGCAATATCGTCACATAAATCACGTCTAGTGATGATCTTTTCGTCCTCCGTTGCAAATGAAAGTCGACCATACTGTCATTTAAAGGCCCTTATTCAGGCAAGTTGAACAGTTCTCCTTATTGTCATCCCCCCCCCATGAACACTGTTCACATTATCCTCGATCAGCATGTGAACCGGAATTCAGGGAATAGGGGACGTCGTTGTATGAGGCGGTTTACTAACCTGATCAACCTGTGCCTACTACTTATGCTCAAATAAGCAACCGGATGAACTGGGGACATCAAATGGTGCATTACCACAGCACACCTCGTTGAGCAGAATTCCGCAACGACAAACATTTGACAATGCGCCTTATAGTACTAACAAGAAGTATCAGTAGTACGCATTTTAGTGAACATAAAGTGTTTCATCAGCTGATCGGATCTGTTCGAACTGCCAAGGTTGCGACTTTCCGTGTTCTGTTCTTGGCCATTAGAATTCATCATGTTTTTTGCCTAGGGAGATCATTTTAGGCAATTTATTTTTTCACATCTAAAATCGCGGAAATTTCATCCGTCTAGGATAACTTTAGTTCATTCATTCATCCATTCATTCACCCTCGTTCTCATGGTTTCCTAAAACCAGGTGCGTGGCACAGTTAGACACGTTGGGATGAATCACACCAGGAACACGCACATGTTGGAGAACCAGGCCGTCTTTTTTTGTAGAGTCTTCAGCTTTCCGTGGAATTCTCAGCAGCAGGTTACATCACAGGTGTCACGGTACCCACGTTCCAACTTCGAGTAGCAGTGTTCTTCCCAACTTTCACAGAAAAGGTATATACCGAAGTTCGGTAAGGACAATGAGGGAGAGTGGGAGCACTTGCCACTGCGAGGATGCTCAGACGTGGAGAAAAAACCCACGCTGTTTTTTAACAATCTTCCTTTCGTTCATTGGAATAGAAGGATACACAAAAAATGTGAGAACTGGCACTGTAAAAAGACGAACTTGGTAATAAAAAAACCTGTTCCTTTTCTGTGTTCCTCACCCTAGTTTTGGGACAGTGGGTATTTACGCGCTCACTGTATCCGGGCTACAAAAAAGCGTTGCCGTGGGGAAATTCTCTGCTGGAAGAATGTCCGACTGCTGTTTTCCACGCAGTAATCGTACATCGCACTCCCATCTGAAGTGCCCGTTTTGAGATCGACCAACGGCCGAGCCTACGAAAAGCGAATGCCCGATGAGGAACGATTCCTCTAGTATAAGAATGTCCACAGAGAAGCTAAGCCACTCAGTATAACCTAAGGCTCAATAAAAGTACAAAAAATACTCGTTGTTGTCGAAACGGATTAGAGATTAAGCATTTTCTAACTCAGATTTTATCTTGTAAGTAATGCTGGTCTACGCTGAAAAGCCGAGAAGCCATTCAATGTGTGATCACGTGATTTGGGTTTGTCTGATCAAAGGAAGAGGGAAACAATGTTCTAAACAAAATAAACTACTCAGACGGTTGCTGAAAATTCTTGAACGGTTTCGCCCTTCTTGGGGCTTATCAGGTAGGCGTCAGGAAGAGGTTTGTGAATAGTCTCCAGAAAGTCCGACGAGAAATTTAGTCTGGTTCCAGGTGAGTCTCTTGCAAAACCAAATTAGTTCGCAAATGAGTGTACTTCGCTAATTTCGTGCAATTTGTTTTCAATCAGAACAGAAAGTTGACGAGAACTCGGGGTACTGCGCCTACCTGATGAGCCCCAAGGAGGGTGAAACCATTCGTGGGCTGTCGAAGAGTTTTCAGCAACCTCATGAGTAGTGTAATATGTCTATACACTGTGTCGCGATATCCCGAATACTGTACCAACTGAAACATGAGGCGGCCTGGCGCAGAACATTAACTTGCTTAGAAACGACAGATTCAACTGGGTTACAGGCGAGTCTCTCGCAAAACCAAATTTGTTTGCGAATGAAACTATGTTCTCACCAAGGAAACTACTCACATGGTTGCAGAAAACTCCTCGACAGCCCACGACCGGTTTCGCCCTTCCACTTCGGGCTCATCAGGTAGGCGCAGTCCCCGAGTTTCCGTCAATCTTATGTTCCACTTGAACCCAAATTGGACTGTTTTCGAGAACTAAACTCATCTGCCAATCAATTTGGTCTTCACGGAAGACTCAGCTGAATCTCTCATTTATGATGTTCTTCAACTGACTGTGTTGCACACAGGCCGCCCCATATTTCAGTTGTGCAGCCTCGCCAGAGGTAGCCGGATCACGAAGAGTTACGGGATCCAAGCAGTCAGTAAGTTTGTTACCGGTCACCGCTCCACTTGTCAGAAGCAGGCCTCTCCTATAGTTGTCAGTGTCTGGAATTCGCTACTTGTGGGCACGGTAATGTGGAACGACAACAGCACTTTCAAGCCTTAACCAAACCAATGCCTCAGAGGTCAGCGGAGTGAGAACTTGAGCAGACTCAAATGAATCCCATTTGAATCTCTCTTTTAAGCTATTTATCACTTGGAATTCCGTTGGATTTCTCGTTAATGCCAAACTAGTTCGCCAAATGAACAATAAGCTGAAAAGAATCCGAGGTTTGCGTCTACTTGGTGAGCCTCTAGAGAGGAGAAACCGATGGTGAACTGTCGAGGAGTTTTCAGCAACCTCATGAGTAGTGTGCTACGTATATACAATGTATTATGATATCTCGAATACCGTACGAACTGAAACATGAGGCGGCCTGTGTGCAGCACATTCAGTTGCATGAAAGACTCGTAAACGAGAGACGGTGAGTCTCCCCTCAAAACCAAATTGATATACAGATGAGCTTATAGGTCAAATTTTGTGCAATCTGCGTTCAAGCAGAACATATGGTTCACGGAAACTCAGGGATCGCGTCTACCTGATGAGTCCCGATGAAGGCAAAACCATTCGCATGCCGTCGGCAGCCTTGGGGGAGTGAGTCTCACACGAAAACCGAAGATGTTCAGTTATTACCCAAAACCATAGTTTTTTTGCGGAAGGGCCACATTCATCAGAAGACCACCGCTTCAGACATCGATCGGAATTGTCCCAAAACGTCCTCACAACCTTCCAAATTCCACGCAGAATGCTTTCACGCCCAAATCTGGCATGGAATTCGTCACAAAACTAATCGTCTCTACTTTGCCTAATGAGTTCTTTGTTCACCCACTTTCGCTCGGGGGCAGATGACAGTCAGATTGCAACTTAATCAAATTATGCATTGCCGATTATCGGGAGTTCTCTACAAAGATGCATGTGGATCGGTGCATTTGGTATCGATCGCTGAGTGACAAATTCCCCAGTCTGAGGAAACATAAAGAAACGTTGCAGCTTTCTTAATCCAAGGGAAATTTCCCAATGAATTGTAGTGTGTCTATCTTCTGGTAAGTAGTATTGGCAGATGAGCACTCAGTTGTGATCGAGGGGAGAGATTCCTCAACTGAATTTGCTGCACAAAAGCCGCCTCACGTTTCTATCCTGTCAATCTTAGATTGTCGTTCTAAACGGAACTTGAAGAATTTCGCAAAAACAGCAGATTCATTTGAGTCTCTTGGTCATACCAGCATGATTTGCAAGTGAGCACATTTCACCACTTGCATGCCATTCGGTTTTCGAAACACGAACTGATGAAAACTCGTAAGTTAGATTCATCTGATGAAATCCTGAATCGATGAGACCGGTCGCAGGCTATCGAAGAGTGTTCAGCACGCTTACGAGTGGCGTTTCTCTCCATATAAAGACATATATTGTACTTTTACAAAATTCGTAGATAATCGAACGTCACTGTGGACGTTGGACTGTGGTCCAACCAGTCGGATTCATCGCTCAGCCGGCAACTTGTCTACAACCAGTCAACAGCATCACTTGACTTTTGTAAAGACATTCCGAATAGATTGTGAACTGATTTGTAGTTCCAGTTCGTCTGAACCCCAAAAGCCTGTCGGTCATACTGCAAGATCTTATGGACGTCACCCGAACGTGGTCCGACTGTGGTCCTCTGTGGTACGGACAAGCCAACGAGCTGGAGACCAGAAGACTGGCAGAGGACACGCGAAAACTTTGCAGACGAAACAAAACAAAAATACGCTTGTTAACAAACTCACCTGTTGATGTTGTTCCATCTGTTTGAGTAGTATTTGCCTCTTCTTGTCTTTGCATCGCTTGTTCTGAAACCAAACACGAATGACTCGAGGACTCAGGCTAGTCATTTCGACCAATTGTTCTTTCATCAGAGCATCTGGGCGAGGATTCGCGGCGTAGCATGTTCGCAATGTGTGGAGCTGCTTTTCATTGAGTACAGTTCGAACCTGAAGATGATCAGAAGAGGAACAGAATTTCTATTCTACTCTAAAAGTTGTTTCCATAGAAGACATAAATAACAAAAATCGGGCAGCATTCTGGCTCACACGTGTGGTTTTTTGATCCTTTGACCGTTTCGATCCACCAGATTTGCCGTTTCGCAAACCACCCACTCGAGTGACCGACACACTGTGGACAACTTCGTCACCGCACCCTCCGGTGACGCTGGTTCCGCTGCTCGAACTCCCACTTCCCGTCCGACTTCCACCACATATACCAACCGGAGTGCTTCCGTAGCCATGGGATAAGGGTGTCCCACCGCCAGCGACCAAGGTCCCGGGACCATTGAGGGTATTCAGGCCAGAGTCTCCTTGGCCATGATTCATATTGGTCAATCCCAAAAGACTGCCTTCATCGTCATGGCTAAGTTCACTACTTGCAGTCAGGGGACTATCTATAAGGATAAATATTTAAAGATAGCGTTTTTTTGAAAAAAAAATGAAGTTACAGCGTTTGTGAACAAGCGAGTAAAATGCTGGTATTCAACTAGAGCATCTGACACTCTCTTTGAGGTAATCTTACTACTTATTAAAATGCCAGTAGTAACCGTTCAACTATGCCTTTTTTTATGTACAGCCGCCGCGAAGCTGGGAGGGAGCACTTCCAGACTATCTAGCGAACACTGAAGCATGGCGGGAGTCAAACCATTCACCATGAACTCATTGGTTCCGCGGCTTGACCGCTGGGCTCTTGTAGGTCCTGCCTTTTGTAGACATTCGTAACCACTGAGCTTCATCTTGGGACTTCATGATAACTGGTTCTAAAAATCTTTGAGTTGGCCGCATCCCCCATTCAGCATAGGTAACTCACCAAAGACAAAGTCGGGGACCTGAAGTCAATAAAATGTCCACTGATATGTGTTCATAGTGGTTCCGAAGCGGTCCGTCCAAGTTACCAACCTGTATCACTTATTTACAAAAACACATCTTACAAAGTGACCCTCACCCTCTACGACAATTTCACCTACTTGTGAATTCTAAACCCAACACCTTGTACTTTATCACTTTTTCTGATAAGAAACAAGCCTGACCTGGTACTTATAAATTCAACTACTAATCTCTCTCGGTTCGTAGATCTTTAGGAAAGTTTATTTGTTCGGATACCGATTATAGGCCAGTGAACGTACATAAATTAGAGCCAATGTTTAGTGCCATGTACCAGTCAAACGGGGGCTTGTACGACTGTCATTTTTTCGGGTCACCCCTAATTAATTCCCCATTGATCCGGCTTTTTTGTGTGTGTGCCGGGGGGGGGGGTTATGCTGCGCACGCACCCTTACAAAGACAGGTGGAGCGGAAACCTAGGTGGACGTTTGATCGGTATGGCAAGTCGGACGCAGGAATAGTTGATTATTTACGATTCCGCCAAGGTCATTTCTACCCCTTCCACCCGGTTGTCGTGTTGTTGAATCTGAAAGACAGCTGGATGTAGTTGTTCGACATCAGAAAACAACCACAGCAGTAGTGCCCTAATTGTTCTCGGATATTTCACCCCGATTTGTGATAACAGAACCTCGGATCAAGCGCCTCCAGTCTGTTATCCTCATTGGCACAGTCCCCATACGCCTTGTCTACTGTCATCCGCTTTGACATTCAGTAGAGCTTGCCTACAGAATCCATCAACAGTCTGAAACTATCTACCGATGGCTGTCATCTACCGCCGGCACTGTTGTTCGACCTGTGTGAGCGTTTGTCAATCTTCCCTGTCGGTGCGGAAGCAAGGCTACACCATCTGTGTGTGTGCGTGTGTGTGAATATCACCGACAGTCATGGATCCGTATCCTAACCAAGTCCTTCCATCCGGCTAACCATCAAGTTTTTTCAGATAAAAATGAGCGCCAAGGTGAAGTTGTTCCAGGTTCGCTCACCAAAGACAAGAAGAACAAGGTAATGTTGTAGGCCCAAACAGTTCATTTAGGTCAAATGCTTCTGTTTGCCCGGTATATCAAGAGATGAAGGTCGTAGCTCTGATGCGAAACCGCCATTGGCTACCACATCTGTCAAGGTCACTGACCATCGATTAACCAAATGAACGCTCCAAGTTAGCTTCCTCGGTTGAGTGATTTGTAGTCACCAACTAAGTGCGTACAGTTAACGTGGCTTTTTGCCGGAACGGTTAAATCACCAGCTTCCATTAGGTAAACCGTTAGGCACAAAACATAAATTGCCAATGTGACCATTTCTATTGTCAAAAAGAGTTTTGGCTGTAATTAGTTCGAACAGTATGTGGGGCGGTTTACCTGGACATTCCGGTCCGAAGGGGAAATACTCACATGCCCTTAGAAAGGTACAAGTGCACTTCATGGTGAATATGAGTCGTTGTTGACCAATCTGTTCAGTTTTATATGCTCCCTGAGGATGTTAGGTTGTTAGTTTTGGACTTCTGGTAATGTGAGGCCCTTTTAAAAGTAGTATCCGACAGCGATGGCCCTCTTTTCCATTTCGATTCCATTTTTTATCAACGAGGCAGACACTGGAAAGTCTTCAAAACCGTGATGTTCAAATGACTGTTGGCCTAAGCAGACCACACCATCTGCCTGGGGTTTTTTTTGACTGAACTATCTAAAGTCATCCCATCCTTTGGCTTTGCAAGCACAAAGTGTGAGTTCCGACCGCTGAACGTGTCCATACTGAGCAGGCCCCTTACGATCCAAGGGGATTGAAGAGTGCTTTGCGTAATACTTCAGAGTGTATTGTGGTACACGAGATCGATGCAGTGACCTATTATAGGGTTCAGACCACCTTCGCGAATTTGAAACACTTGTGGCAGCAAACTGCCATCTCAGGAAACGTGTTTACAGTGTGAGTTGTTTTGTTTTAAAAGCCTGAGACGTGCTTTCTTCGAGCAAGTGAACTGAGAAGTCTTCAAATCTTTGGTAACCGCTTTCCCAAAGCCACAAATCGTAAATCCACAGCGAGACAAGTAGCAAGCGGGTATTCGGTTCGGAGATGTGCCCAGCACCAGAAGCTACGATGGTTTGACCATGACAAATTATCGTTTGTCGAAAAAAGACCTGCCTTCCATGCCGATGATGATGATTTGGACGATGATGATGATGATGATGATGATGATGATGATGATGATGATGATGATGATGATGATGATGATGATGATGATGATGATGATGATAAGTCGCCCGATTATTGGCCAAACTTTACCAATTCGTTCCACGGTCACGATACCTCTGTGGCGAGCGCATAACCATTGCTCCACCAACGCCCACTGTATTCATCTGAATTTTTGCGTCTGAACACGTGAACATGTTCGCGCTTGAGTGATGTGAGCAAACGGAGACCCAGTAACCAACCTTGGTTGTGTCGATCGATTTACCCGCCAGTTAGGACTTCCCATTCAGATATCACCACAAATGCTTCAAACCTGCCGCACACTTTTGCACTGCTGATAAGCTCTAATCAGGTAGACACCCGAGTCCAGTGTTTCCCTCGCTTTGGTATGGACCCACCAGAATGATTGCGCCATGACACGAGGACCACAGTTCAAACAAGAGTCACGTGAGTGTGCGTATATTCAGACTGCCACAAATTCTATGAGGTATTTATTCATATCTTTCATATACTGGCAAGCAAAAAACGGTGCCAAAGAGTTGGTAATCGATCATACTGTCACTTGAAAAAATTGTCACTCTTACGTTGGCAGTGTCAAACTCATTTGAACTGAACTGCCTACCACGTGACACCATTCGCTCGTCTTCCTCACGTGATCAACTGCTGATTCATTCTGTGAGGTCTCTTCAAACTATTTACTTAAAACTCTCCACCGAATACGAAGCGGAAAAAACCACACAGTCATTAACACAGCTGAAAAAAACAGAAGCGATATCCGAGCTTGTTTCGAACACCCTTAGGGAGACAGTTAACCCATTTCTCAATTAAACTATTACGTCCATAAATCAAACTTGATCGTGCTTCAGTAATGCACCCGCGTGTGCGTACCCATGTGAGTGGGTGGTCCCAAAGTGTCGCTGAGCTCCTTCAAATGCCCCGGATACTACATTTAAGTCCATCAGGCATTGTATTGCTACCGCGCCTAGCTACTAAAGTCAGCAAAACAACGTGTAGAATTCAATTTTCGGCAGGCTTCAATTGTTACGCCGCCCCCCCCCACCCTGTCTGGTGGTCGGCTAAGTGGCCTTACCATGCGTGGGAGGTGGGCTAGATAGGTGAACACAAGCGTCTCTGTTCGTCTGTCCGTTACGCAGTTCTCCCGCGGCATATTGGTCAGCTATAGATCATCGTTTGATTATAGCGTTGACAACCCATTACATGTGTGCCTATACCAATTCCGTCGGGCTACCAACAGTTAGGAAGATGGAGGAAAGACTGGCCACCATAAGGACCACACACACACACACACGTCATGGGAGCGTTCACTTAGGCACTCCACCTGGTCGAAGAACTTGAACCGTTATCCAACCTCTTGCCCCGCTGCAGTTCTCGCTCCCTCGCTCGCTCTCTCTCTCCCTATCCTATGCCTCTTGTCGCTGTTAGTGTTTTGTCCATCTTTTCCACATCACCTTGCCTCTCATACACAAACGTGGCAAGAAGGTAATGCCCAGTGTGATTGGATGTGCCAACCAGTACGGAGACCACCCCGCGTTCGACGCAATGTGTCAGCTGTTCTCCGTGTCTGCTAACTTACTTTGCACGCTCTCAAGCGCTTTCATGTGTACTCCCATCGAAATGCGTGCGGCGCAGCCAAGGCGACACAGAGATTAACCTGATCATCATACACAGGCTACCGTTGCGGCGGCGTTTTGGTCAGAATTTGTTTTTGTTGTTGGGACTAACCGTCGTAATTGTGGCCTAGAGACAGGATGCTGGACAGACTGTTGGGTCAGTATTTCGCGTCCATCGAATATACCGTCTACCGAACAGCCGCTTCTATTCAAACCGCGTTTTTATAACCATTCTGGTGAATGGGTTTTCTATCAGAGCGATACATCGGCGAGCTCTCTTCGGCTCGCCACGTGACAATGAACGTTTGAACACAAATTGCAAGGTCGTTTTCTATCGATTCGTAGACACCTGCGTGCGGGTGCACAGACAAACAAGCATAGTTTATCATCGTACGAAGAATATGGTGAAATGGTCGGTCCTGCAACCATTTCGATCTACCGTGGAATTCATCCGCTTGCTATTCAGGCTCAAAGTCCCAACATCCAGTAATCGTTGGCCCCACTTATGCTCGGAATTCACGGTTTGTTGACTGTCAACAGAGATTTCGTCGTCAGTGAGGGTGAAAATCCTAGAAACATTGCAAAACTGTTTCAGCATTTCGATTCCAGCCAATGGCTGAACACCTAATCGTTCGGTCACAAGTCGTCGATCAGCAGTGTGATTGGTTCTCACTTGAACAGCACCGTTTATCCTACAGTCACAGCAATCACACCACGTGGTCTTGCGTTAACTGGCTGCTCAAATGACAACTTTTCAGATGGAACCTTCACTAATTTGAAACGATTCTTCCTCTGAACTAATTACAGACGGATCACGGTATGAGGAGACGTGGTATTTCTCAGTAAAGATGAATGACTGTTTCCTGTTTAAATGAGAGCTATTCACGCTGCTGATCAGCCACTCGGTTAAGTGTCCAATCAATGACCAGATGGTCGGGAGTTCGTAACTCTTTGAATTTCGTGAGCTCCGAATTGTTAATGATTCCCGTCAAGGTCGAAACGGCGGTACAGTACTTTCCTGCTTTTCAGCACTGATGGGTTTCAGTGAAAAGACAAAGCCTGAGTTAAAAATTAATGGGTATGTATGCTGGTTTTATAAAGAATGTTACTTCTGTTTTCTACATCACACAAATTCTTAGCGAGACCTGATAATTATCCACCCATGAGCTCGAATGACAAGGTTGGTGGTTGCTTTTTGTTCGGGCTGAACTTTGAAAGTAAACACCTCGGTGCGTCTATCCGGTGAGAAGAAACGCAAATTGCATTTCCTTTTCGAGGCCAAATGCCTCTCTCTTTGGCTTAAGGTGGTTGTGTGTTTTGTAGGATTTGTAATGACACCGCTCGTTTGCACCGCCTGACCGGGTCATCCTGGTTGGGCGCTGAACTCTAGTTTTGATTTCAGTAGCCGTGTATATCCTTGATCCTGTTGGAACTTGAAGCCGGACATAGGAGGAAGTAGGCGCTGCGCTTACTCCACCATCGAACTCTGGACGCACCTGAATGACCGTGATCGAAACGCGTTCACACACAAGAAATCATGTGGTCGACTTGGCTGGCACATCGAAAGACGACCGGCTAACTGTCTATTTGCGTCGATCGACCGACCAAAGGTCCCGAGCCAGGTAGCTCCAAGGATGGACACAACCGGCCGGACAGTGTTTCGCTAAGTTGTGGATGGTTTGAGGAATTCACGTTCGCACCACTCTCGCCTGAAAGGTCTCCTTGCTGTCTTAGTGCAATCGTTCTGGAAAGTCTACACCAAATGCATGATTCACTGGGTTCGAATTTCACTCTTATTGAAGCTTATAAGTAGTGTATACCGCTGACTATGCCGGGTTTGAACTTCGGACATTTGAGTTCCAGATGGGCGTGTTAGCACTATTCAAACCAGTACAGACTGAAGCCACTTCTGAAAATGCGAACGTGCGATTGGCTTGCCCCACGGCTCGACCCAGTAACTGTCCTGATTTGGTCAACCGTTTGAACCGCCCGCCGGTCAGGATTTTCCAGTTAGGTAGGGCCACGCACCTACCTGGAACTTGCTGTACACTTTTCCCATTAATTGTAAGGATTTGATTTTTAGAATCGTGCTAAGTATGATTACGTTCGTCTGTCCAGAGGCGACAACTGTCAGCTGTGAATTCCAAGCTTTCAGTCTTAACAAACCCCATGTGTTCTGAGAATTATGAGGTTTTGAGAACGAAACGACTTTCCATCATTCGTCAAATCATTGTCTTAGCCAAGGAATTCATCAAACTATGGGTTAAATTTCCCCCTGGAACTCGACTGTAACAGACGCAACACTGATTTTTGTGGCTTGAACGTGTCAAAATAGCGGTATTTCGGGGGAGGGCTATTTAATGGAATGGAATACGGGTAATACAAACCGCAACGAGACGCAAATCGAGAACGGGCCAATAAATGAGGCAGATACCAACTAACTAATCACATGTGGGGATATCAAATACTCTCTGAAAACCGCATAAACGCAAGCCGGTGAGGACGGAGCAGACTGACCATGTCTTCATGATCGCCTTTCATGCTCGCCAAGCGTAACGAGGAAACATCACCGAACCGAGGCTTATTCTGGCAAGTACCATCTCAAATTTGCTATCAGCCTCAAAAAGTTCGGTCACATTATAGTTTAGGCATCGGCCTCCAGGAGTGACCTGAAAGAATGCCCAGGGTGAATTCACATCACTGCGTAAATGGCTGGTACATACCACTCATTAGTAATTACCATCTCTAAGAGAAACCATGTCGTGTGGAGCCGCGTGGAAGTCGGTTGTCATTAGCCCGAGCGTCCAGCCCATCAGCAACCTGAAATCAATTGCCTGTTCGTTTACTAATCAGCGGGAATCACGGTATAGACATACAGTGCTACTCATAAGTTTGCTTGGAACTCTTCGAGAGACCATCAGCGATTACGCTCTTCTCGGGGTTAGACACAGTCACCTATTTTCCGTCAACCTCTACTTGAACCAAAATGGCACGGAATTCGACAGATATACTAATCTCTAAATGAATGTATGTCTGATTGCGTAACTTCATACAGTCTACGATTTGAGACCGTCGATTCTGTAATCCACTGCTCCGAGATGATGTTTCCCCATCATTCAGAGCACATCTGAAGTCATAAACTGTACTAAGTTCACTCATAATGCACTACTCATAAGGTTGCTGAAAATACTTCGACAGCCAACGACCAGTTTCGCCCTTATGGATAGTGCATTACGAATGTACATACATCACCATATCTGGAATATCGTAGCAACTGCAACCTGAGGCGGCCTGGTGCAGCGCATTTAGTTGCCTGAACACATCACGAACGAGAGATTCAGCTGGGTTCCAAATGAGTCCGTCGCAAAAACCAAATTTGTTTGCAAATGAATGTATTGTACTAAATTCACTTTTTAGCTGATCATGGTTGGGTTAGAAAGTTCATTCCCAAGGAAGGCTGTGTCCATTTAAAGGCTGTTTTCGGAAGCAAGTGATATTGTTCAGCATCTACTGCTTGGTTCGGCGTAACGCCACCTATTCTTAGAACAATTTTAACAAGAAGCTAAGAACTTATTCATGAATGACCTTGTTTATAAGGCGTCCATTTTTTAGAATCCATTTTGTATTGGTGGTTCCATTTACGCGGTAGCGGTATTTGTTTAATTAAAATTAACTTCATCGCGGCAATGCACTACTCATAAGGTCGCTGAAAAACATCAAAACCGAGAGATTCTGCTGGGTTCCAGGTGGGTCTCTCTAAAGAGCAAATTTGTTTGCAAATGAGTGTATTTCGCTAATTTCGTGCAATTTGGTTTCAAGTAGAACATGAGGTTGACGGAAACCCGGGGACTGCGCCTACCTGATGAGTCCGAAATAGAAGGGCGAAACCGGTCGTGGGCTGTCGACGGATTTTCAGCAACTTTATGACTAGTGCATTACAAAGATAGACATTAATAACAGTTCGCCTTTCTTGAGGTTCATCGGATAGGCGCAGTCCCCGAGTTCCCGAAACTGGTCGTGGGCTGTCGAAACTTTTCAGCAACCTAATGAGTAGACTCTTGCATCTAGATGACAATATATTGTGATGTCTTGAATGAGTAACGCACGAGCGGCGTACGAGGCGGCCTGGTGCAGCACATTCAGCTGGATTCAATTGGGTCTCCCTTCAAAAGCAAATTCGTATCTGACGAATTTCATTCAATTTGGACTCAATCGAAATACCAAGTTGACCGAAAGTGAACTTGGAGATTGTGCCTACTTGGTAACACAAAGCCAGTCGCGGGTTCCTGAGGTGTTTCAGTAATCTTATAAGTAGTATGTTACGTGTTCTACTGATGTTTTTTTTGTTCCTGCGATCCCTAGGTTTCTGTCAACTAGCCCTCCTTTCTATCCTTAAGCATTGCCTGTAGTTTCAGAATGGATAAATTACACAGTTCTGAAAAAAATGCCGATCTGTGTGACCCACAACGTTCGCTTGGTGGGGGCAGTGTGTCAGCTAGGGCAACTCATCTTACTGTCACAATAGACCAAACTGGATGGTTGCCAACCGGCGATGGTGCACGCGCACACCAAATGTCCAAATATGTCACACTGACCACACGCATGCGGGAAGCTTGACGACCCCGTGTGGTCAGTCATCACCCTGCCACTCTCGTGTGTGTGTGTGCGTGAGTGAGCTTACACAGGCGCGCGTAGGTAACCCAGACCTCAGTCCGGTTGTTGACAGGTGGTTCGCTAACTGTCCTTCGACCACGGGGTGGGCAATACTTGACACCACCGAGTATTCGTCAGTACCCTGGCGACTGTACCGGACGGTATGGTAATACACCTGGATGGCATTCGACATTTGGTGATGAATAGAAACAGGCGTTTGCCCGGTGGTCCAGAGGTGTTGCCCAAACGTTTAGGCCTAATGCACTAGGTTATCGCATTTCACGGATTACTCGGTACATGTCTAGCTACCTGAAGTTTGGGTGGGTAGTGACTGCTCGAAGGCAATATGTTTTTTTTTTCTAAAGAATTTTCTACTATTCTAGAGCTTTTTTAGCCTCTTTTTCAGGTCAGAAGAAAATTAACACAGTACTCAGTCTGGACAGACCATAAACTAACCTGTATCACGAATCGCCACACCCAGCGAACTTCCACAACTGTTTGGTCGGCAAGATGGACTTGAAGGACAGAAGGCATCGGGAAACTCTGTTTCATTGAACTTGAGAAGACGATCAGTTGGTGGTTTCTTTTTCCTCTCTTCACTTGCCGTACACAAATCCTCGTATACGATGGCTTCATCCAGTTCGATCGCCTCGGCTGATTTGAGATGATCCGATCGATTGAGCAGTAATGAGGGTAGCAATCCTTGATTCCGTCGAACAGCAGGTGGCGATGACGGAATAAAGGCATTCAACGTCGCGCAGTCGGAAGTTGTACCAATCTCCAACGGCCTCTTTCCTGGACGTAACTCCTTCGATCTTAAAGCGTCTTCCATTTCAAATTTTACCGCGTGATCAAAGGTGATCATGGCCGGCTCTTTGGTGGTGGTTTGTGACTTCGTGCCTGAGACATCGTGTATTATTTGTATATGAGATAGACAACAGACTCGGTCCGCCTCGAATGCGATCTCTTCACCAGGCTGGATTAGACGCTCACATATGGCACAGCGAAAGCAATCCAAATGGAAAGCTCTTGATCGTACGCGAAACACCATATCAGACTTGGTGACAATTTGATGACAGCCAGCACAACGGTAGAAGAAAGTACTGAACAAGGGGAGAAGTGGAAAGGGGACAGGTCAGTGAGGTCAAGGCACCTGATGCATGTAGTACCAATGAAAAATTGAATTTTGAATGGCAGGAAACACCTTCCCCCCTGGCAGCACAGTCCACCTGAGAGACCTCTGACTATTTGATAGCCCACGACCAGTTTCATTCTTCTTGAGGCTCATTAGGAACATATAACCTTAGATGCTCTGTTGATCCTATGCTCCATCTGGACACCAAACTGAATGTTATTGGCGGGAGACCCAGTGGAATCCCAGATAAACCTCTCGTTTGTGACAGTCTTCAAATGAGAATTGTCATATTGCGTTTTAGTTGACCGAACTCTGGGACTCTTCCTTTCTGAGGAGCTGGTCTTGGGATCTCAGCAACCTTGTGAGTAGTATATTCCATCAAGAAAATATCTCCACCAGATGTCTCAAATGAAACTCGAGGGGCCTTTGAGTAGCACGCTAGGTTAAAAATATCATAAACGGGATTTTATTGGGTTCCCAATGGCCGTTTTTCTCAAGATGGCATGGGGCGAGATGGCGCAATTAGTTAGAGCGCGGATTTACTGACTGGAATGTCCGTGGTTCGAACCCGGCCTCTACCCTTCGAATTTCCGTGTCTAGGCTTGGGCAACCTGGCCGTATCCTAGCCCGCGTGCTTCCTTCGGGTATCATGATAGTTAGGCACTGAAAGCGTGCTACAGCTGATAGATTACCTTACTATCAAGATGTCAGGAAACTTATGAATGAAGTCATACCGGAAGTAGTTGCCCACATGAATAGAATTTGAGCGCCAGCCTATGATCAATTTTTGGTGCGCGATCTCGAGTCGTTTCGTGTGTCTTACGGCAACGTCAGTTCTATAGCATTTATGGGGATATATTAATTTCTTCAGCCCTTCGAGTATTGTGCATACGACTTACGACTGATTAGATGTGAATCCCAAAATGTGGCGACGAAACACTAAACATACACCCGTATAAACTCAGGGTCTAAGCTCTGAACCTAGAAACTGAGGATTTCACTCCTGTCATGGCATCCAGCGTTAGCGACCGGGTTATTCACAGACTTCCGTCGGGTTGTCTTCTTGAAATGCCGGGATATGTTGAGTTGAAACGATTCAAACAGATTCACAAAGATGGTTGGCAGGGTGCGTTCTGCCACTGAGCGATAGAGTGCACAGAAAACTATTCATTGTGATAATTTACAGCGCGGACGGCGCTGTGTCCTTTATCAGACAGAAAGTGCAGGTTTTCTCAACGGTTCTCAGCCGAACCATTGGTGTAAATGCACAACTCGTGACCAATTAGGATGCTGAGAACTCTTCAACAGTCCACGACAGGTTTCATCCTTCTTGACACTCATCAAGTGGGCCCAGTTCCTGAATTTTCCTCAACTTTATGTTCTACTTGAACCAAAGTTGCACAAAACTCGTCTTAAACCCTCATCTACGTACCCACTTGGTTTCGACGAGCGCATCATCTGGACTTCAGCTGAGTCTTTCTCTTTTATCACGGTGT
>NW_008751865.1:100859-136168 GCF_000715545.1 Opisthorchis viverrini
TTAGTTAGTTAGTTAGTTAGTTAGTTAGTTAGTTAGTTAGTTAGTAGTTAGTTAGTTAGTTAGTTAGTTAGCGGTTTAGCAACCAACAGCTTTAAGTGAACAGTCATCACTGAGTGAGAACTATTCTTGGTGGTCTGAAATGGATTTTTGTCATTCAAGCACTGGATTCTGAAAATTAGTCCTTCGGCAGCGGTGCAACTTCGTGGAAATGCAGACGTTCATCTGCAGGAATCAAAGCCCGACTAAAGCGAAGAACAGCTGGAGCTCGAGATACTACTAGTAACACTACTATGAAGGTTGGTGAACAATGCTGGACATCCTACAACCAGACTCACCTTCATTAGAGTTCATCGGACACGTGAAGTTCCCAAGTTCCCACGAATCTTACGATCTAATTGAACACCTAATTTCAGATAAGATTATTTGCGAATTAACTTGGTATTAACGAAAGGCTCGAATAAATCCCGCATATATACTTTCTATACTTTTCGTTCTGACTTGTTCGGATCACGTGATTTGCAACGTAGAGAATATCCCAAAAAACGATCTGACTTCGTGTCTTTTCCTGCCACATTCTGTTAGTGGCAGTTTTAGATCGAGATGGCAGTTAGTCCCACGGATCCATGACTCATGGCCCCAGGTTTCAAAAACCTCCGATCAGTGGGAAAAACGTGACTATCGGCCTAACTGAAGAGCTCGCGGCTGTCTACGACAAAATCACGTGATCCACTTAGACAAACGATTCAGTTGCAGGCGGCAGCCGTAGGGTTTGTGCTGACAGCAGCACACACGTGATCCGACTACATGAACGCCAGTTAGGACGGATCAATAGTTCATGGAGGTGAGTCATCTGTTTGGCAGTTCTATGATTCTGATCATTTTGTCCCAAAGTGGTACGCAGAAGTTGACTCGCATTAGGTGTCTTATTACTACCGAAATCGAAGTTTAGACTTCATGTCCAAACAGTTTACACAAAACCGTATATCTTGTTTTAACTTACTAACGGGAGAGAGGGCCTCAACTTCCCAAAACCGGGACATCCAACCTCGTTGGAATCTCGCTACCGTGTGACCATAAACGTACCTGTATCGAGGCGAAATACTAATTGATATTTTCGCTAAGTTTAGAGCCTAACTACGCTAGGTTACTGATAATTAGCGTTTCAGCCCTTTTGTTTCTAAGCGAAAGCTTCGCATAAAATCCTTTCTTGTTAAAAAAAGAGCACCCACATCTCACATACAGGTTGTGTAGATCTGGTTAGGTGACTGGCTAGTCAGTGTAAGGTCGTAAAAAGTTGTTCTCGATTGTCCTGTAAACACAAGTCACGTTGGTTGAATCCCCGTCAGTCCCAGTTGTTAACCCATTGTGGGAAACCATATGCAACTGAAACGCGTTAATTAGCCCGGTACGGGAACCAAATACATGGTTAAATTTGATGATTTGCACAAAATGACGCGACTTCTGTACTTTGGGCCGGTTGGAGGAGGGAGAACATAAGTTTGACGGAAATCCGGGGACTACGCCTACCTGATGAGCCCGAAATAGAAGGGCGAAACCGGTCGTGGGCTGTCAATGGATTTTCAGCAAACTTATGAGTAGTACATTACAAAGAATTAAACTTTCTTTTCTGTGCGTTGTAAACGTGCTGGATACTTCATTTTGCTTCATTTTCGTTCGATTAGAGTACCTAAAACGCAGCGGTAATTATCGCACGGATGTCTTCCTCATCCGCTCAACCCTCCAGAACGTAAGACCTTCACGAGCAAAGAAACTTTGTAGGTGTCTTGTCTCCGCTTGGCTGATCGTGCAGCTGGGTGATAGAGGGCGTGAAACCAAGTCTACAACTCTTAAAATTTTAACCCCATTTTCAAAGTAAAATGATTACATTAGTTAGTCGTTGCGTACATCCTGGTGATTCAGTTTTCAGATAAAAAGTAATGTACTTTATGGGAAAATCACCTTGAAAACGAAGCGTGCAATTGCTTTCAAAACCTCACAAGTACACGTTCCGCCACGAATGAAGCTGATTAGGCCTCCCGGTTGATCACCATCCGCATATTAACCTAAGATGTGGAACTGCTGAAGGGCTTTTGGAAGGCTCCTGAAAAGTCCCTAGGCGATCCCTAGGCGGCATTTCCGAGTTCAGTACTAAAAACAGAACAATCACAGCTCGTTTGTTAAAGTTGAGTTTATTTTGAAAACTTCATGCTCGGACCAGGAATGGACTCAGCCGTGAAGTACACTGGTGCTAACGAGAGACTCCACTAAAACTCTCAACTGTGATACCCTTCAGCTGAGAGATACAGTTCGGACGATACTCAAGATGCTGCAGTCTTTTTTCTCAACTAATTACACCATTCGTAAGACGACTGAAAGCTCTTCGCAGCCAGACCAAGACTGGTTTTGTTCTTTTTGATACTCATCGGGTACACGCAGGCCCAAGCTTCCGTCGACGTTGTGCTCTGCTTGAACACCAATCTGGAAGCGATTCGCGGACAATACTCACTTTCAGGTTGTTAGATGTTAACGAATGATCCATCCCAATCGTTGAGGATACTCTCCAACTGAATGTACTGCACATAAACCGCCTCATGTTTTAATTGGGAAGTCATTCAAGATATCGTAGCACGTTTTCTTGAAGGAACATACTACTCATTGGGTCGCTGAAGACTCTTTGGCAGCCCATGGCTAGGCTCAGCAGATAGGCGTACAAAAGACAGCGGAAATCCAGGAGCTACGTCATGCAGATAAACTCCAAGAAGGGATGAATCTTCCATAGCCTGTCGAAGATTCTTCAGCAACTTTATGGAAGGTGTGCTCCGCCAAAAATCTCATCGTTTGTCACACTGTTGCTAATCCAACTTTTTTGTCTGAGCAAATGCTACTAACGCCGTAGCTGTTGGTCGTCGTAATTTCTCGAATATTCGCAATCAGTGGCAACCACTCCCATGCAAACATAACATATCGGAAACACAACTTTCTCTGGGAACCACTCACAAGGTTGCTGAAAACTCTTCGACCTTGTGAGTAGTTTCGTTCATGAAAATATACTGTGATATCTCGAATATCGTGCCAACTGAATCACGAGGCAGCCTGTGTGCAGCAAATTCAGTTGTAGAATGTCATAAACAAGAGATTCACTTGAGTCACTTGTGAAAACCAAATAGATTTGCAAATAAGTGTATTTCTCGAAAACCTTCTCTGTTTCTCAGTAAAAACATCGTGCCAAGTAAAGCATTACTCTGATCCGTTGCACGCAAAGCCCATCAATTTTTTTCCAGTCTAATGTTACTTCAGAATATGTTCAGAACGCCTCTACCAAAAGACTTGATTAACTCTTCAATTCCTTGCTCATCCTGTGATGAGGACGAGTATAGCAATAACACACTGTTCTATTCTCCGTCTGAAACAGCAAAGTTGCGGAACTAAAACATGTTTTCCCGTTTTATCCGACCGTGAACACTTCCCCTATGTCATTTGCTTGCAATTAACTTGATTGCCAGCTTGTGGAATAGACATGACTGGATTGCTTCAGACGCAACACCCCCCCTCCCGTCCCTCCTTCAAATTTACTTTGGTCATCCTCTCATCCCGGAAGCCTCCGGAACAATCATCATCCATGTCACCACCCGTTGTGTTCCGGTTTCCGGTGCTTTGGTTGTGTTTCCCCAATCCATCCCTCTTGGCATTCACCTAACCAACGACCCACCCCCACTCGACTTCCAACCCACACACCCACATCGCCCACCCTTGTGATTCGTTGTTTTGTTGTTCTTTTTCTGTTTGCCCGCAACTCTCCAACCAAGTTTGACGTAACAAAAATATTCCGCAAAATAAAACTCCCATCGTTATTTCCCCAATTGTTTTGTAGAATTATCCGTCGTTCCCGGTCTGGTCTACGTGGCTTCCAAGACCTCTGAGGAGTTGGTCAGGCGTGAAAGGACGAATAGAACCATTTCACGTGGGTCATCCTTGCTAGATGAGCTTCACCCTCATCGTTGGTCATTTGTAGACCTATCCATGAAGTGTAATGAGTACCCCCATGTGTTGTACCGATTATTCTTCTGGCATTAAAACATTTCCTGATGACAGAAAAAACGTTAAGTCGACGTGAATTCGTCTGATGTAGCATAGCCGAAGTCGAATGGAAAAAAACGAGAATACGTGACACTACAGAAATGCTGAGTAATTCAAAATAACACGGATCGATAAATACGGCTTCTCGGAAGCTGTGAACTCACAAGGTGAAAAGTACTCAAGCTGAGAATCGTGACCTGATTGGTTATTTGTCCGCGTGAGCTCGAGATAGCTCAAGCGCGAACTTACTGACCTTGACATCTACAAATGTCACGCTGGTTCAAACTTGAAAGATTTTCATGTCGAGTGACAAAGTGGAAAATGGATTCTATCTGATGGTTCGAGGCTCTGAGTCCGAGCTCCAATCTTGACGGGATTTAGATACTACTGATGAGATCCAGTTAGAGCGACATTCAGGACCACCGATTTTCATTTGTGCACAGTGGAGAGGTAAAATCTCAGAGTCTAGTGACAGAAAATTAAGAATATAACTCAGTGTAACTTTTCTGTTTTGTGGCCGAGTTTGAACTCACTTGAGGATTCTTAGGAGACCTTGTTGGAGATTTCCATAGTTTCACGGCGCTTCAAAGTCAGTAAACATGATCTGATAACAATGTGTTCCGGGTTCCATGACCTCCTTAGTTTCACATTTTCTTGGCCGTCACCGAATGAGTAACACTCAGCGGTTAGTATGTGCTATAAACGCCGTCATCCAAGTCCCCTTTTCGCCAAACAAAGGACCGGATTCAGTACATGCACTAAAACCCACCATCAGGCCCTGATGAGTAACGAACAATTGCTATTTCCATAGCCACACCTCTCTCGTTACCTCTGTTCTGGTGTAATTATTCCACACCAAACAGGGGAAGCACTGGACTCGAGCTTTGCTCTTGCTAGAGCCCATCAGCAGTGCATACCCAATGGTCGTGTCCGGGGTTCAAACCCCGGACATTTGACATGCGAGGCGAGAGCGTTACCACATCTCCGTCAGAGCATGTTGAACGCATCTGAATTTTCGTGTCTAAACAGGCGATCGTGTTCACACTTGAGCGATGTGATTGGTGTGCCCGACTCATCGAACGACGACCTAGTAACTGTCCTGGTTGAGACGATCGATTGAACATGTGATAATTCAGGTACGTCGAACGTGCGTTGCTGGAGTAGTGGTTACACGGGCGCCCCGCATATAAAATGTCCGGGGTTCGAATCCCGACACGGCCATTGCATATGTACTGCTGATGAGCTCTAATAAGAGCGAAACTCGAGTCCAGTGCTTCCCTTCGGTGTGGGCTCACCAGAATAATTACACCACAACAGGAACACGGCCGTTCAAACGAGAGTGGTGTGGCTATGAACAAAAATACCTATCACGCTAAACCCCAAACTTGCAATTGCTAGTTCACTGGTCCAGTTACGCTTCGCACGCCATTTGATCTGAAAGATCTGTAAACACTTGAAGTACATATCCTGACGAAGCATAGATAATTAATAACAGGGAATCGCTTGTAGGATATCCGCGTCCACCTTTTCAGGCTTGTTCACCATACGATTCATCCAGCTTTCGTATGCTATGCTTACAGACGTGTGAACGTGTGTTGTTTTCTATTGAAACTCAAAGTAACTATTTCTGTTGGTCTACGCGTTCCCCCCCCCGCCCCCCCCCCGCCGCATGTATGTCTGGCGACAGTTAATAACAGGGTGCAGAATTCCCAAAGGTGTGCGACCTAAACACCCCCGTCTCCTCCCACGCACACAGCTGGAACAATCCCTTTGAGTTGGGCGGCGGGCTATTTACACCTCAAAGTTTGAGGTCGGGAAAATTGAATTAAAAATGACCATTGATATTTCTCCGGTGCGGGTCTGTCAGAGTTTAACATTAACACCTTTCCCGTGTCGGAACGTTGCGTGTGTGTGTGTGTGTGTGTGTGTCGGTACCGAAGCACAGTGAAATGCCAGTCAGGAAACCGGTCCTTACCCGTTTGGTTGTTTAAACCACTGCTGGTGAACTATAAACTCAATCAAATTGGGGAAAAAGTAGGAAAAATGTTCACCGTTTATTTCAGAGTTTTCCCAGGACATGCTTGATCAGTTAAAACGTGGAAGGAGATTTTTCAGTCGATTTCATCCACCTGTATTTTACATCCAAACTCTTGCAGGCGGCGGCGCAATTATGTTCACCATTTTGTCCACCTTCGAGGAATCTGACGGACGCATTCGTTTATGTAATCCTGTCCGGGTGTTTATTTAGCCCTCCCCAACCACAGATGGGATGGGGTGACGCATGGCACGAAGACTAGCTACCAGAACATCACTTATTGGCTGATTGTGTCACACGTTATTCACACCAGTCATGTGATCAATCCGAAAGAACCGTTTCACGTGATCTACCAAACAGGCTGCTAGTAACGATTCAACGGCTTTGTCCGACTACGGTTGAAGGAGCCGCAATATGATTGCGGGATTCAGTAGTATGCCGAGTATATTTCTCTGGTCATGTGACACATGCCATTCACATCAGTCACCTTTCGAACCACTCTACACTTTTTGAAAAATGCACTTATTTGCCTATCACTTTGGTTTTGATGGGAGACTCACCGCGAACCCGGATGAATCTCTCTGCTTAAACAATCAGGCCACCTCATGTTTCAGTTGGGACGATATTCCAGATTAGACTTAATGCATTACTCATAAAGTTGCTGAAAACTCTTCATCCTTGTGAGTAATGTATTACGTCCACACAATGTATCGCGATATCTCAAATATTGGAGCAACTGAAACATGAAGCGGCCTGGTACAGCAAACTCAACTTGGGTTCAAGTAGAACCAAAGGTTGACGGCGCCTACCTGATGAGCTCCAAGAAGGGCGAAACCCGAGGTGGATTGTCGAAGAGTCCTCAGCAACCTTATGAGTAACGTATCTCGTCTATACACTCAACACTTTACTTTTTCTCAAAACCGATTAACTAGCTTTCCCCTCTCAATCAACAAGCAGTCCCCGTTTGCACTCTAACCCGTGCACTGACTCTACGAAGCGGTCTCAAAAACGTCAAAGTACTTGTTATAACAACGGGAATATTCAAGAAGTGGTATTGCTTAACCCCGATACTTCCGTACAGAAAAGTAGAGCTAACTCAAGGAAACTCAGCCGTCCAGCTTTCTTCGTTTCTTTCGTTTCTATGAAGACAAAATCAGCCATCCGGTAGGTACTGTGTCAACGCCGGGTGTGTTGGTAACTCTTTCAATCGTACAGCCGCTTCGGTGCCTAGCTGTCACACCATTCACAGGGAGGAGTTACTTTCAGGTCTCCCAAGCTTAGACAGGAGTAATCAAGACACTGAGGTTGGGTTCGAATCACGTACCGGTCGGTCAGCGAGTTCTCCCCTTGAGCACTGTGCCATCTCAAGATCATGCCGTGTTTTTTATTCTTCGATAACTTAACGGCAAAACGTCTAGTTCTTATAACGATATTCCGTACCACAGTGTACCACGTGTAGTTTCTCCCCATAACCATGCAGTCACGTGATCCGGCATTCAAAAAACACAACAACCAGTGCTTTTTTCTGGGGCGGGGTGGGGTAAGAGTGATCAGCTCTCTCCAAACAATGTGAGTAGTGGACTTGTACAAAAACCGTCCAGCTTCTACCGAATGCAACTCAGGAAAAAATTATGGGACTGCCCACCGCAGCCACACACCTGGGAAATCGTTTTGGGCGTTTCTGGATGGTAGCTGAAAAATTCCATCGCAAACAAAACCCGCAATTAAAACTACCAGTGGACGCAACCTAAGTATCCTATCAAATCGAGAGCACTCTCATTTATTTCACCTCACAATAACTTTCTCGTCTTTTTGTAGATTGCGTTGATAACGCCGTAACAAGCAACTCCCTCTCTCTCTCTGTTCTAAGGATTTTTGCAACTCTGTATATTCCGCTGTACTGGAGTATTCCACCGGCTGCTAATCAGGTGACAGTGGGCTAAACAAGTTGAACAGTTCAACATCTTCAGGACACAAGACGAAAGGTCTTTGATGATGCCAAAAGCGAGGGTCATCGACTTGTTTGGTTGAGATATCCTATTCCCTGTCTGTCGACGAAAACATATGGAAAGTGCAGTTTTTCAGAAGTCTGGATGTAACATCATTTACCGCCAACCGGACTCGAGTAGTGCTCAAACGGTTTTCGAATAACCGATCAGTGACATCTGGAAACTTTCCATTAGGCGTGCACAGAGGTTCACCTGAAACATATTTGAATCTCTCGTTTATAGAATTCGTCAACTTGGTGCGTTGGATCGATAATCAAGATAGAAAAATTACCATCCATACAGTTCCTATGGTTACTTAAAACGCCGGACAGACCGTTTCATCTTTCATGGGGTTCGTCGGATGTGTCAAGTCCCCCAAATCGTAGACATCAAATTGCACGTAGGTTGGGGTAGATGACCGTCGGCGCGGTTCGACAGCCTGGATATCATTCCGATTGAAATGTGAGGTGGCTTATGTACAGCACATTCGACTGAAGAGTAGCACTAGCGAGAGATTAATACAGACAATAAGATAAAGACATTCGTTCAACTAGCACTCTTTCGGTGCCTTACTGCCATGCCACCCGAAGGAAGCACGAGGGCTGTCAAGTTGCCCAAGCCTAGACAGGGAAGTCGAGAGCCAGAGGTCGGGTTCGAACCACGGTCAGTCAGTTCGCGCTCTAGCGACTGAGCCTCTCATCCAGCGAGATTCAAGTGTCTGCAGCGCTACCTGACTGGGAAGTCATGACAGGCGGGTCGATCGATCGTCACAAACAGGGTGAGTCGGGTACACCAGCCAATCACATCGCCCAAGCGTGAACACATCCGCCCGTTCATACGTGAAAATTCACATGCGTCCAACGTCCGCTGGCGGATCAGTGGTAACACGTTCGCCTCGCACGTCACGTGTCCGGAGTTCAAATCCTGGTACGGCCATTGGACATGCACTGCTGATGAGCTCTGATAAGAGCGAAACTCGAGTCCAACGCTCTCCTCATTTGGTGTGGGCTCACCAGAATAATTACGCCAGAACAGGAGGGTGACTGTCCAAACGAGCCGTGGGTCTACCTGACGATCCAAAATAAGGGACAGGTGTTATTCATTTCACAAGAGACTCTACCGAATCTCTCGTTTATGATGTTTTTCAACGGAATGTGCTGCACAAAGAACGCCTAATATTTCAGTTGGTACAATATTCGAGATATCGCTGTATATTTTCATGAAGGAAACTACTCACAAGGTTGGTGAAAACTCCAGAGTCTTTTCGAATGGTATTCAAAAGATACGAATAAGCAGTGACCATCCGTAGAGCCTTACGTTCATGCTACCGGAAGGAAACACGAAGGCCGAAATACTGTCTGGTAGTCGAGATACTGAGGTAGGGTTCGAACCATGGACTTTCCGGTCACCAAGGCGAACGTCTCAAGCAATACTGGATATGTTCGTCTTGGCGCTACCAACCAAATGGTAGAACGATCATCCTATTGGGTGGGAACGAAGAACGTTTACAGAACACTCCGGAAAGACATCTGCTTCTCTGTGAATCCGGTTCCCATTGTAAACCATCAACTGGCCAGTCCTGCTGTCCAGTCCATCAACTCCCACCTGAACCCTGGCCTCAACTTCATTGTGACAACCTTCGGGGAACAACACCGGACTGGCGTTACGTCAACTCCAGCGAGTCTGCATGTGTCTGCGATTGACAGACTGTCTCAAACAGTTTGATATCTTCCGGTTGGTACATTCTGTTTCGACTGCAACAATCAGTGGGATTGTCAAACGAAACACGTGCCTGTGACGAGTCACCGTCCGAGGTGACGGATCGATAAAGGCGAAGAAATTCACCGGTCATCCAACAGTGGTTGTGGACAGCGGTGGCTAATGACAGTTTGAGTAATTGATGGATAGCTGTTTGTCGAATGAACACGGGGCGATGGGCTGGGCACAATAAAAGCAGCTGAAGTGAGAAAATATGTGGGACTTTTGCCTTCACGTCTGGTTGAGACTCACAGGTTGTAATCGATACAATTGAAGCGAAGTCGGTGAGCTAAACGGAAGAATGTAAAACCTGGCAAAATACGTTGGTTCGAAAATTACATTGGCGTTCTCGAAAGACTAGGATTACCATCTCTTATGTGATGATGTTTGACTGAATAGTATCGTTAACGCCTACTGATGTTTAAGGAGCACGCTATTCGGGATATCGCAGCATAATTTCTTGACAAAACACACTACTGATCAGGTTGCTGAAGAAGCCTTGCAGCCCACCACTGGCCTCAATCTCCTTAAACTTAAATGTGTAGGCTAAGAACTCTGGGTCTAAACAGAACGCAAGCATGAGGGAGAGTTGAAAACAGCCCTGGTAGACCCCAACAGGCGTGAGTTTTGTGGCGGTTTTCTGAAGAGTACTGAGCAACCTTATAAGTAACTAGACATGTCAGTAAGTCAAAAGTTCATTTTCAGACACCGCGAAACAAATAATGCACGCCTTCGACTAAATGACACGGCTATACATAAAACAAAAAATGTGGTTCATTAAGTCTCCAGGGAAATTTAAGATTAGTTAGTTAGTTAGTTAGTTAGTTAGTTAGTTAGTTAGTTAGTTAGTTAGTTAGTTAGTTAGTTAGTTAGTTAGTTAGTTAGTTAGTTAGTTAGTTAGTTAGTTAGTTAGTTAGTTAGTTAGTTAGTTAGTTAGTTAGTTAGTTAGTTAGTTAGTTAGTTAGTTAGTTAGTTAGTTAGTTAGTTAGTTAGTTAGTTAGTTAGTTAGTTAGTTAGTTAGTTAGTTAGTTAGTTAGTTAGTTAGTTAGTTAGTTAGTTAGTTAGTTAGTTAGTTAGTTAGTTAGTTAGTTAGTTAGTTAGTTAGTTAGTTAGTTAGTTAGTTAGTTAGTTAGTTAGTTAGTTAGTTAGTTAGTTAGTTAGTTAGTTAGTTAGTTAGTTAGTTAGTTAGTTAGTTAGTTAGTTAGTTAGTTAGTTAGTTAGTTAGTTAGTTAGTTAGTTAGTTAGTTAGTTAGTTAGTTAGTTAGTTAGTTAGTTAGTTAGTTAGTTAGTTAGTTAGTTAGTTAGTTAGTTAGTTAGTTAGTTAGTTAGTTAGTTAGTTAGTTAGTTAGTTAGTTAGTTAGTTAGTTAGTTAGTTAGTTAGTTAGTTAGTTAGTTAGTTAGTTAGTTAGTTAGTTAGTTAGTTAGTTAGTTAGTTAGTTAGTTAGTTAGTTAGTTAGTTAGTTAGTTAGTTAGTTAGTTAGTTAGTTAGTTAGTTAGTTAGTTAGTTAGTTAGTTAGTTAGTTAGTTAGTTAGTTAGTTAGTTAGTTAGTTAGTTAGTTAGTTAGTTAGTTAGTTAGTTAGTTAGTTAGTTAGTTAGTTAGTTAGTTAGTTAGTTAGTTAGTTAGTTAGTTAGTTAGTTAGTTAGTTAGTTAGTTAGTTAGTTAGTTAGTTAGTTAGTTAGTTAGTTAGTTAGTTAGTTAGTTAGTTAGTTAGTTAGTTAGTTAGTTAGTTAGTTAGTTAGTTAGTTAGTTAGTTAGTTAGTTAGTTAGTTAGTTAGTTAGTTAGTTAGTTAGTTAGTTAGTTAGTTAGTTAGTTAGTTAGTTAGTTAGTTAGTTAGTTAGTTAGTTAGTTAGTTAGTTAGTTAGTTAGTTA
The DNA here is from genome assembly GCF_000715545.1 of Opisthorchis viverrini. Classification (NCBI taxonomy): domain Eukaryota; kingdom Metazoa; phylum Platyhelminthes; class Trematoda; order Opisthorchiida; family Opisthorchiidae; genus Opisthorchis; species Opisthorchis viverrini. Next base: position 112,590 of record NW_008751865.1, read on the forward strand.
GTTAGTTAGTTAGTTAGTTAGTTAGTTAGTTAGTTAGTTAGTTAGTTAGTTAGTTAGTTAGTTAGTTAGTTAGTTAGTTAGTTAGTTAGTTAGTTAGTTAGTTAGTTAGTTAGTTAGTTAGTTAGTTAGTTAGTTAGTTAGTTAGTTAGTTAGTTAGTTAGTTAGTTAGTTAGTTAGTTATAGATAGATAGGTAGATAGATAGATAGATAGATAGGGTAGATAGATAGGGTACATTTGTAAGACACAACCCACGCGGTTGATTAAAACTCTGAACGAACGCTACCAATCTCACTCCCTCTGGGGTCTATGTGGTTGGCCTGGTTCCTTGATTTCCACTAAGCTCATATCGAGCTTGAATACCTTGCTGTACTCACCTAAACACCCATTTGCAACTTGACTTGGTGATTAGGAGGGACTCACCTGTAGCTCACCTAAACCACTCCTTCATGATATTCTCCAACAGAATTTGCTGTTCATGTTTCATTTGTAGCTGTATGCAGTGAAGTGAAACCATTTTTAACGACGCTCATAGGGTCAATGAAAATTCTGGGCAACCCTTTACCAGTTTCGTCCTTACAGCGGTTCATAAGGTAGGTCTACTTATGCAACAACACTACTTCCTGCTTGATCAGTAGTATCGTACAAACGATATCTAGAATATCCTTCCGGCTTTAACACGACCTTGTGCAACATACTCTTTGAATGAGATTACAAACAGTAATGTCTCTCGTAAATGAGAGACTCAGCTTGACTCCAGGTAAGTCTCCCGTCAAAACCAAATTAGTACGCACAGCAGTGTATTTGTCGAATTTCGTGCAATTCGTGTTCAAGTGAAACATAAGGTCGAAGGAAACCTAAGATTGTGCCCACCTGATGGATCCCGAGAAGAGCAGAACTAATTGTGACCTTATAAATAGCGTATTATGCCTGACACCTTCTTTCCCGCTGGTGATGGCCTGAGTTCGTTTGCTTGGTTTCCAGGTGATATGATAATAATCTTAATACTGAATTCCGACTGGATATTTAGGAAACCAGCTGAATATTTGAAAAAAAACAGTCCCCGTATCACTCCATCCTGGATAAATAGACACCAGCTGTTCGAGTCAGACTATCGTGTGCGAATCTTTCTTTTACAGTAGTTTATACAATTGAACTGCCTCGGTGCAACTTACGGTATAATTACGCGATTATTCCGATAGATTTCATTTCCCCTCCTTTGTTGTACTGTTAAACCAGAAGTGACTGCTGAGGCCGCGTGGATTTTGGAGCAAAAAAACTGAAGCACTGCCACAGAATACAGCTGATTTCGAATCCTTGCTTTGGTTAATAAGGCCAGTTGTCTCCTGGTGAAGAGACTTTTCGTTGGACCAAGACTTGATCTACTTTCGGATCCGTTGTTCCCCATTCAAAATGAGGCGTCAGGTAGACCAGTCGCATCGCTCATGCGTGAAAAACTTCACCTGTTCAGGCGTGCGTCTATTGTGCATTTTTTCAATAGTGGTAACAGATCTGCCTCGCTGGTCATATGCTCGGAGTTCAAACCCCGAAATTGCCAAGGATACACACTACTGATGAGCTACAATAAGTTCGAGACCTGAGCCCGGTGCTTCCCGCACTTGACGTGGACTCACCAGGAAAGAAGAGGGAGTGTTCAAGCGAAACTGAGTTCTACAAATTCCGTAAGAACCAACAACAGTTTAGGTTGCCCACTTGTGCCCCTGGATTGTTTAGGCCATTCAGCCCTCAAAGTATGCTTGCTTTTGATTGACCTCATGTCAGTGGTTCTCACGTGATCGATCGATCTGTGATCGGTTGGTGCTGGCCAATCATGTTATTCGATCAGCTAACCACCGTGCAGTCGCACTACCCAACTGTAAGGTCATTCAAGCCTACCATCCCATCAGTTCAGACCAATCAGGAAGCCCGATTTCGATCACATGCCTTGCCCGCCATCAGTTTTTTATAACTGGTGATTTCACACTAGTTCCAATCAGCCATATGAAATAACAGCCTTCGGTAGCTATTATGCCGTTGTTTTTGATGTTCCTGCCGACATTTGGGTTAATCTTCTTACGAGTAAAGTGTTTTTATTCATGCTAAGAATCCGTAATTGGTTTGCCTAGTCAATTCTCACCCCCTTTACCAGTACTCTTTCCACAAATTCCATTAACACGTAACGTATTCAAATTTCTCGTTTATCTTGAGACATCGGATTGAACAACGCTTTGCTTTCTGGTACGCTTACCTTTGCGTCCAAGAATTTTTGTGACTACAATAGTTAGTTACTCTTCCGTCACACCCCGCCCCCCGCCACACACACACACGCAAATACAAAAGCTGAGCACCGAAAACAACATCAATCTTCTGTCATTGTGTGCTGACCATCTCGGTATTTTGTTTTTCTCCGGTGTATCAGCAAAACACCTTACTCCATTGTCTCCGTTCTTTCGGAGTCGCGCGTACAAATGAGTTTTCAGTTTCTTTTCCTTCTGATTTCTTACCCGTACTGACATATTTTCTTAGTTGAGTACACACAGTCGAACGGAGTACATACACACACACGAACAACGAGGCATACTGCCTTAGAGTATGGATGCCATGATAGGAGAGGGGAGGTGTAGTCCGGTGTGGAATGGGCTGCTTACTTGCTTAGTTCTGAAACACTGATAAGACGCAAATTGGACTTGGTCGGTTATCTGGACAGTGAGTAGCCCTCACACAATGGGAGAAGCTGTCAAACACGGGTGAACAAGAGACCGACCGTATCAGCCCAACGCGGACTGTCCCATTCCTACTCAGTCGGTTTTCCTCCCATACGAAGTAAATCACTCTCTCCAGCTGGAATGAACAAGGCGGGGGGTTGGACAGGTATAATGACCACATGCAACGGTCCAGCTAGCCTAGTTTGTCGACAAAAGTTGCTCGCAAAGTTTAACCCGTTAAGTTGCAAACTTCCCTGTGATCCGGTGGCAAAACTACACTGCGGCAAAAGCAGACGAATGCAACTCTATCATGATTTTCGTAGCTATTCCGACTGGAATAACGATCACAATTTGACAACAGCCCACCGGGAACCAGCTAGAGTCTCCCGCGGCGCCGTGGATGAGAATTCAACAGTGGGCATAGCAACCCGTGTGATTGAACCCAGCGGAACGGCATAGACATATCATAAAAGGATTTGGACAAACCCTATCACATTTTGACAGTAAGTAGACAGAATCCAGTGGACCTCACGCGGTTTGCCTGTCTCTGTAGGATTGCGTGCGGACCACGATCATGCCACCCTCTGTGCACGCTTCATACAACTGACAGTAGTAATCCCGCATTTTCAACGATCAGACGCGCAGGTATCCAAGTGAAGAGCAGGACAACAAAATGACATGGATGAACTGGTAACATTGGTAATCAGAACTCTTTTAAGGGATACCAACCAAAAAAAGTTGACATGCGCTTACTTTAAGTAGTCTTCTCGGCAATAAGCTTTCCCATCACGAACGAAGCAGGTTGGATCGTTGCCCAGTGATCGATGACATTTCGAACAGTTCAAACAACGTCCGTGCCATTCCAGGTCGGGCTGAACATGAAGGATGAACGGATCGTAGATGGCCGAACCACAACCGACGCACAGAGAGGAGGGGTTCGAGGGTGAGTTCAGATGAGTCGGTGGGAGAAATTTCATGGAATCTGCTGTTTTAGGAAACAAATTGGGCAATGGAGAGGAATGACGAATGGAAAGTTTAGATCAAAAGTAGCAACAGAAACTGATTGGGTCCTGAATGGCATAGGTAGTCGGATTTGGAAAGTGTAACCTTAATCCTGATCAGTTATTGATCGATCGGTGGCTTGGATGCTTTTGCTCAAATTTTAGGAGCTAACATACGTTCTTAGCTTTGTAACGAATTGGAAGGCAAGACATATCAACACACTGGTGGACCTTTTGGACGAAGAAATTTCGAAACGATCATGTGTTTTTGTCCCGTCTTGGTCCATCGATTACACAATCCCTCAAATGACCCTTTGGCTGGATGATGGTCGGGTTGTTCCAAATTCGACAAACAGTTTTGAACTGTCAATGGAAAGTTCACGTGACGACTCACAGCTACGTCCATTTGATTGGTCTCGGTAAATGTAAAAGCTTCTTGCGGCAGTCTGACCAGAGTATTGATTACCCGGGCTCATAAACTTAAGATCAAAAGATCCTCTGCATTTTTTCGTAACCAGTTAGGGCTATGAAGACAAGTCATTGGGGGAACACGTTTCACTCTGCATTCGGGCTACGGGAAGTCGCTCATCTGAATGTGGTCAATATGAAATGACTACAGACTTTTGTTAATCATGCAACCACACGAGGCCTTTCGTCCCTATTCTTCACCTGCATGTGTTGCTGCGAAAGGCTACCTCGTGTTTCATTTGGTGGGATATTTTAGATAGTACAGTATATATCCCTGATGAAAGATACTACTCGTAAGGTTGCTGAGTTTTGTTCGACAGATGCGGGTATTTCATGAATTTGGGCTAAAGTAGAACATACGGTGTTGGAAACTCGAAGACTACGCTCAACTGACAAACTCGAAATGGAAGAGACAAACCCATTGTAGATTGTCGAGGAGCTCTTAGCAACTAGCGTATTCCACCTAGAAAATGTGTTGCGATATCTGGTGCCAACTGAACCACGGGGAGGTGGTATCGCGGAGCATTCATCTGAAGAACAGAATAACCGAAAGTTTCAGATGGGCTTCAGTCGAGTTAGCACCAAACTAATTTGCGAATGAGTGTATTTTATCATATACGTACCATATTTTCTTAGATACATGCAGTCGCTGCAACGCAACTTTTAAGAAGACCCTCTTATTTGCAGAACAGCAGGACATGAGAGGGGTTAGTGTCTACGTCTGCAGTCAGGTCATCCGGACCTCGATTGGGAGGTTCACGCGGCCGCCATCTCCTCGTTCTTTTGGCAACATATCTAACTCAAATACAGTTATTGACATAGATTTGGTTCAGTGTCGCAGAGTTCAGGGTGCTCGTGACACCTTTTTGTAAAACCACTGGAACGGTTACGGTGAATATTGATTGGATTGATGGCAGTTGACTCACATCATAAAATTACCCAGCTTGGTCCAGCAGAATGTGATTTCTATCTGAATCTATCACGTCTCCTCATTACGTCCAAGAGGCGAATGATGTTCTCATTCAGTCCATTCTCCATTCCGTCCCACAATCCTTCCTCTGAGCAGTTGTCACTCGGCTAGCCAATCAGCATTAAGTCACGTGAACAGAATCTGTCATGTTCAAAATAAGTGTAAGTCAATGCACTCCCGCCTAGCCAATCATAACGGTGGATTGCAACTCCCTGTTCGGAAGTTTCAAATCATTTTTAGGATTCTTTCGGAACGCTTTTGAGAATAGATTTACTTTGGTGAACAAAACGAACACAGGAACGATGCGACCCCGATGACCACAAGTTCACACCAGAACGTGATGTAAGTTTGGATCAATAGTTGATTGAAGAACTTTGTACTCTCAAACTATGCTCTGTTGGATTACACAATGTATTGTATGGGTAAAAACTTTTGACGCAATGGAAGAAGGAGAAAAAATAATGAACATATCTCGAGGTAAAAAACGACAAAGTTAACCCATCCTGCTGTGGTAACGCGGGAAACTGGAGAGAAACTTGAGTTACGATTTAAAGTGCTCTTTTTTTCTTTGTTGTTCAAAAACGACTGTCTGTACACTGGCCACCTATTGCCCAGACCGCCAGGTAAATAACCAGTCTGGCGATTTCGAGATCCCTGCAAACCTTACTTATATCGAGGACCAGTTCTTTGTTTAGATGACGCTTTTCCAGTTGGAACCATTATTCGATGGTGTTCTTCCCCACCCCCGGTGTTGGCTAGACCCACCAGGAGAAAATAAACCAAGAAACAAAAACCCCGTGAAGGTCACAGGGTGGAGACCATAGGGGTCAGGGACAAAGGTTATTTAGCACCGACTAGAGGACGAAAGTATGGAGGCCAAGCTGACCAATCAGGATAAAAAACCAACGAATGGAACCGAACGATTAATCGTGATCGGAGATCAGCCCTGACTAGCAGCAAGTATATTAAAACCTAAGTACTGTTACTCACTTTGACCCCTCGTTGTGCCTCAACCCGCTTCCTAACAAGCAGATAAGCCAACAAATCAACGAACATGTCCTCAACCGGTGCTAAAAAGCCACCTGGCGAAACCGAAATGAGAACGAAGGAATTTTTTCACCGACAAGAAAACTAACCACATTACGAGTTCAGTAGTATATTGCTTTGCTCTAGATCCTAATCTCATTTCGTTTACTGCATTTTTGAAATATGAACACGTGATCATTGTGGCTCAAGAAACATCCTTCTTGAGTTGAGCTCATTCTAATCGAGCCTGATGGTACAAGGCATAGAGTCTCAGCTACTAGATATGGCAGCCAAGGGCAGAAGGCATCTTAGATGTGTTTCTGCCACAAATCCGATCTCCTTCAGTTCAAAAAGGTATGTTCTGTTCTGTGGATATGGCAGTGCGGACAAATCACGTGGCATCCAAACTGTTCTATGTTGGAGGGATTCCTCGTAGAATTAAGTGGAGTGGAAAACTTGGTACTTCAGCAAATCATGCGTCGGGTGGTGGGTTCAGACGTCGCGGCCACTGTATTCCAGTTGATTTCGAAATCGCGTAGAAGTAAACTCTCTCCAGAAAGAGAACAACTAGCCGAGCACTTTCATAAAGGAAACTACTCACAAGGTTGCTGAAAACTCTTCGACAGACCACGATCGGTTTCGCCCTTCCACTTCGGGCTCATCAGTTAGGCACAGTCCTCGAGTTTTCGTCAACCCTATGTTCTACTTGAACCCCAATAAGACTGTTTTCCAGAAATGCACTCATTTGCAAATCAATTTGGTTTTCACGAGAGACTCAACTGAATCTCTCGTTTATGATATTCTACAACTGAATGTGCTTCACACAGGCCGCCTCATGTTACAGTTGACACGATATTCGAGATATCGCAGTGTGCAACACATTCAGTTGTGGAATATCATTAACGAGAGATTCATTTGAGCCTCTCGTGGAAACCAAATTGATTTGCAAATGAGTGTATTTCTTGAAAACTGGCCGAGCACTTTTTGTCACTCTCCTATGCTGATCTTTTCTGAAGAGCAAAACCGTGGTGCTCAATCGTTTCCTTTTTCGGGGGCAGTCTTTGAATAAAACTGTCTTGAGAATACTCACAAGTCTTATGAACCTTCCAGATGAACAGTTGTTACTCGACAGATAAGTGGATTCGAGACCACGTGATGTGAATTCCGTGGTTGAAGGATGAGTGACGATATGCCCTTTCTAAGTGAGGGTTAATCGGTCGCTCACTGCCGAGTGGTTCAACTCTCAACTGCTAGTCAGAAGGTCTGAGGTTCGAATCCCTATGGAGCTTGGTGAGCGGCCCACTGCCGATGGTTCCCAATGAGGATGCTTCCCAGCTTTTCAGCCTAGACTGGCTTCAGGTATGGATTGAAACGTTGACTGAAAACTGGCGGAAAATCGCGGATTCTTAGAAAGCGATTGAAACAAAGTAGCTAGAAAATGGGCCGTCCTCATTTGCAACAAATTCGGTCTTTTCCCTCAACGTACTGTCCTCATTGTGCTTTTGGATCAGGTAATAACTTGATCACGTGTTCGCCGGGGGGGGGGGCGGCTCACTTACAACCATACAACCGACCAATTTGGACGACGCTGCCGATCATCCTCGTGTGTGTGTATATGTATATGTATGTATACATATATATGTATACATACGTATAGATGAATGTTCGTCTGGATGAGCAGTGCTCATCCGGTCCATTGGAACGATTGTGGTTATCCTCATTTGCCTCTTGTTGTGTTTGTTTGCTGCATATCCGGAAACAATTGTCCGTTCGTCAAGAAAAACGAATGACAGGATTTGGGGCAAATCCCACGAACAAGATTTTCTTGGGATTGAGAGACGCGAAAAACGAGGTCGACAGCTGTTTTGGCTACTATCAACGTTATAACGGCTAGAAACTGCTAACTGCTCGATCGAAAACTCGGATCGCAAACTTTTCGTTACTGATTTAGAGTGATACTCAGCTGTGAACGGGTTGCACTGGTAAATTGAAGACGCTGTGAGTTCTCTTAAGGAACAGACAAGAATTCCTCTTCAGTGTTTTCGATTTGTGTCCAAACGGCAGTGCGGCAATCCCTTTACGTTATTTTTGGTGAAGAGGCGAGGTGGCCCAAGTGGTTAGAGCGCGCATTTAGTGACCGGAAGATCTGAGGTTCGAACCCGACCTCTGCCTCTCGACTTCCCCTTTGCGTAGGCTTGGGCAACCTGGCAGTATCCCAGCCCTCGTGCAACCTTCGGGTGGCAGTTAGGCACCGAAAGGGTGTTACAGCTGAACGATTATTTTTATTTTATTTTTGGTAAGGAAACAGTGTGTATGCACAAACTTACGGCCAATCTGAAAACGCGTTCACGGATCCGAACCCAGATCGAGGGGCTCGAAGTCCATGATGTCAACCATCGAACTACTCGAGTGAATTATAGTGTTAATTCCACACTATTAACCATTATTCTTTCAACTAGTCAAGCCACAAAATTGAAATGTTCATACTCTCGGGATTTTTCTGAACATTTATCAAGATTGTGTCCTTTGACTGCATTTTCAAAGGGGTACCAATCGTCCGCGACAAATATATCCTTCTGAGAATTTCGGGTGACAGCTACTAAGTTTGGTCCCTCTCACTACATAATTTCTTTCAACTTACAAGTAATCTAACCTTTTCTAGGAGGAACAGAGTAAGTGTCTTTTAGGAAGTGAAAGCGGTTCAACAGTGTGAGTAGTATGTCATGCGAAGGAAATACACTGCACTAACAATCAAAACACGAGGCGGTCGAAGAACATCTTAGGTGACAGATTCAGCTGTTATTCGCTTAATTCTGCGACGAATTTTTAGCAACCTTAATGAGTAGTACATTACAAAGATACACATGTATCGCGATATTTCAAATATCGTAGCGACTAAAACATGAGGCGGCCTGGTGCAGCACACTCACTTGCATGAGAACATCATAAACGAGAGATTCAGCTGGGTTCCAGGTGAGTGTCTCGTAAAATAAAAAACAAATTAGTTTGCAAATGGGTGTATATTCGCTAATTTCGTGCAATTTGGTTTCAAGTAGAACATAAGGTTGACGGAAACCCGGGGACTGCGCCTACCTGATGAGCCCGAAGTGGAAGGGCGAAACCGGTCGTGGGCTGTTGACGAATTTTCAGCAACCTTATGGGTAGGGCACCTGCTTAATTCTGTTTACATTCTCGAGTGCATACACCTGATCCAAACACCTGGTGGAAGTGTGTTTCCCGGCAACCTCACATTATCTCGCAACTTGTTATAAGTACGAGTTAGGCGTTCGTCGTCGGACGGTTGCAATCTTCAGCGGTTCCGTGATACATAGCTTTTCAAAGCAAATAAGAAACTCTAGCCGATCGTTTCTTTCGGTAACAGTTTCGGTGTGATCAGATGCAGGTGGTCTGGGTAGAGAAAAACTGTTGGGATATTGCTCCTGAAAGACCTACTTTGTCAAAAGAAGCTCAACTCCGGTTTTGGCAAGAACCGCCGGTTGAATAAAAAACACATTCTTCCAAGTAAAGTAAAGTTGGGACGGTACTTCGAAGGTCCCGAGCCACGGCTAGGGACGAGGCTCTGCGTGGTGGTAGGATACTGTAGACAGGTGTTTAGGCGAGGCTGGAAAAGAGATTGATTGTGTAGAGCACCGCCGTCATGCCTCTTCCCATGCTAGAGTCCGTGTGTCATCGGACGATGTTTTCGCATCAGCAATTCTGTTTGCGAAGCAAAACTGAGAATGAAGCTTTTTTGAGAAATAGACTCATTTGCAAATCAATTTGGTTTTCACTGGAGACTCAATTGAATCTCTTGTTTATGATGTCCTCCAACTGAAAGTGCTGCCCACAGGCCGCCTCATGATTCAGTTGACACGATATTCGAGATATCGCAGTATATTTTCATAAAGGAAACTACTCACAAGGTTGCTGAAAACTCTTCGACAGCCCACGACAGGTTTCTCCCTTCTTGGGGCTCATAGTCAGGCATAGTCCCCGAGTTTCCGTCAACTATATGATCTAATTGAACCCAAATTGCACTGTTTTCAAGAACTACACTCATTTGCAAATCAAATTGGTTTTGACGAGAAACTCAACTGAATCTCTCGTTCATAATGAGCCCTATTCGTCGGCTGTCGAAGCGTTTTCAGCAACCTTGTGAGTAGTTTCCTTTGTGAAAAAGAGAATGAAGTTTGTTTGCTCAGGACCAATCTTCACTGGGCCATGACGTTTACACCATCTCTGTCAGGACGGAATCCAGTCAACTGCAACCGTCCAAGATGTCTAAGCTAAGACAGCTCAGTGATTAAGGCGCAAACTTACTGACCGGAAGGTCCATGGTTCGAACCCAACCACGGCATCTCACTTGCTCTTGTCTAGACTCTGGTAACCTGGCAGTATCTCGGCCTGGGGCTTCATACGGGTAGCATGGTAGCTAGGCACCTGTCTAAAACTGTGGTAAGTCCAGAAAGTGATACTAAAAGCTTTGGTTGAGTTTTGGGAGGAGGGAAATTTTCAGTCACCATGGTTACAATCCCGTATTTAGCGAGGAGACTTTTTGAAGTGCTAGGATCAAACTACATATTTCCAAAGATGGGGATCGCAAGCATTTTATGGTATGCATCGGGTGATTTTTTCTGTCAAACCACCCAGCGAGACAGAGTATTGTGAAAAAAGAAGGAGATATTTATTACGTACAACACGATGGGGGTGATCTTGCTTTTGATGGTGAACTAAGAGTACTAAAAGTACGTGTGTTTGTAGGGTCAATCATACTGACGAAACGAGTCATACTACTCTAAAAGAAACTTTGAACTTTAAAGGTAATCCTTCGAAAATTCACGATCGTTTTTTTAATAAGAAATCATCATGGTAACTGAGATGATTGAAACTGATGTGATTTCTCAGTTCAACGGCTGTTTGAGCGCTGGAAAGTGATGGAACTTTAAGACTGGAAGCCAATATTATTGCCCCCGCTCATGGAACATGATCATCTGTTCACTTGTTTGGCAGGTGTGCAGGCAGTGTGTGTCCAAAATCTTAGAAGCCCTATAAACAACCCTTTCATGCTAACTGTGAATCATCAACAATGCACATCTCATGAATCTCTGGGTGGATTCGAACCCGCGACTCTCTGGCTGAAAGCTGAATGCTACCATTCGGTACAAGTGGTCGTATTTTGTTGAAAGCTGATCGCTTGTCGTCGATGAACCAGCACTGACCAGTTTCTAGGTGTAACAAGGCACCTATCATTAGAATAGTCCCAGGAGGCTGTGGGACTTGAGCAGTCTCTTCTCTGTCCTTGCACAGTTATTCTGATGAGGTTACATCAAATGCCGGAGCACTGTACTCGAGTTTCGCTCTTATCAGAGCTTATCAAAAGTGCATATCCTTAGGGTTTGAACTCCGGACGTCCGGCATGCGAGGAGGGCCCGTTACCACTATTCAAACAAGTGAACGCTGAACGCAACTCAGTCATCACTTCTGAACAGGGAATATGTTCACATTTGAGGAGTGTACCTTGTTTGCCGGATGGCTCGAAAGATGACCCAGTCATTGCCCTGGTTATGTTGATCCACCTGTCACGAATTCCCAGGCAGAATAGTCTACTGGAGGAGTTCAGCTGTCCACTCCCTAAGTGCGAGGTAGTCGAGCTGATAGCTACGACAGACGAGCTACAGCTACCTGACTTTTAGACGATGTATAATTCTGCCCAGTCTTGGTAACTTGTGAGGACAACCACACAATTGGTCATCGCCTACGGCATTTTATCGTAGACCTCCTCCAAATTAGTTCAAACTTTCTCAAGTCACAAACCAACTCAGAGTAGTTGAACTCTTCTATCGTCTGGTTAGGTCGAAGTGAAAATTTTTCATTGTTATGACAACCGCTTTAGCAATAACATCACTACAAAGTCTGTTTTACCGGGCGACGTTTATCTGATGCGATTTGTTCGTTTTCACGTTAAAACGTTCACTTCAGCTGAGCTCCGCAGCACTTATTTCGCTTGCAACAATAGGTATATGTTGTTTCAGCGGGAGCTCATGGCACATTACAGAGCAGCGCCAATGCAGTTTGCTTATCTGATCTGGCCGAAACGGTACCATTAGTGAGCCGTGGGTAAGGGGGGTGAGTGAGCACACGCCTGAGCTGCAAAAATGCTGCGCATCGAGGGCGGAACGTTTTATCTTGTAGATGGATGCAGGACAGCAACTTTCCTGTTGAGTAGCGCTTCTACTTCGAAATTCTTCGGACCAAAGATCTGGTGAACCAGAAAGAAATCGTTCTTTTTTTTGGAAGGAAGCTCCTCTTTTACTGAGAAAGAAGTAGGCGTTGTCAACATTTTCAGTCTAACAAGCTTAATCTACAGAACGGTTATTATGATTGAAAAACAGTTTTTCCGGTCAAACGGTATTAAAAATCATCTCAAACACTTGCGGTGTGTTCACCAGTACACCAGAATCGTATAGATTCGTAGGTATTTCGAACAGCCTTGTCTATGATTGGCTCCGCTTCGTTTGGCAGCCAGTGCAGCCCCGTCGCCATACTTGATGTTACAATTGCAAAACTGTGGTCCAGTGAGTTTTGTGTGAGAGGACGTATGTGTGTAGATGCCGGACAGTCCTCCAATTGTCACTGGCTACAGAACGTCCACTAGCAGACCGAACAGCTGATTGTGGGGAGGGGTTAAACGCGTTCTTAAATGAACCAATAGAACGCTTGATCATGGTGCGGACCAATTTTCAATGGTGATCAACGGGTGGTCTTAGACAGGCAGTAACGTGAACTTTGTTAAGAGACACGGCGACAGCAGGCAGAGATTCACTCAATTTTGTTTTTTGACCAGTCGAAATGAAAACGATCCACAAGCATTTTCACCACCGATTTCGAGTACCTGTGAACAAACTAGGATAGTCAAAGCTCGTTCAGTGTCAACTCGTTTGTGTTCTTACACGTTCAGCAGTGGACACCTTTGTGCACGTTGCAACACACCTTATGATCGATGGCCACCTTTTTGTCATGCCCAAGTTTTACATTCCTGCGTCCAAGGTAATCCTTGACAGTACTTTCAAAATAACTGTGGATGGAAATTGGTCAACAACAGGGATTTGCACTGTGGGGTGTTGAAAATGCGGCATCATTGCGAGCAGTCCTAAATCATGACTAGTAGTGTAACGGTGATACTACTGATGGGGAGGCACGCGAGTAGTGTGTTTTCTTCTTGTAAATTCGCTTGACAAGAGAGATCTGTTGCGGAATTCGTGGAGTCACTTTGTTGCATTTGCTTGGACTTCAGCAACACTCAACGAATATCTAGAAAAGTTCAGGAAGACGCGTTCAAGGCGAAGATGGATGTTCAGTCTTTGTAAATAAGATACATATGAGAGTTTTGCTTGCCCGTCCAATGGTCTGTAACTGTTCAGTTGGCATTTTCTAATAAATATCTCCGCAGCGAAGGCCTTCTTCTCTTCACTAGTATTCCGAAGGTTGTGACAAGTCTTTTGATGGCAAAACTGACACACTGGTGCGAAGCTGTACTTTGACAACGAATCTTAAAAACTGCTCACCGAATCAACACCACGCGAGTGCCAAAAACTGGTCTCAGGTCGGCGTTACTGCGCTGCTCCCTTGAATTAGCACCAGTTGAAACGAAATACGACACCTGAACTTGCCTGTCTAACGTACATACCTGTTGGTGTTAGACCGCTCTGGCTGTCGGTTGGGGAAGTACCACGAGCGAAGTCCAGTAGAAGCCCCAGTTTCAGTTTATGACTGGTTTCTGTTTCTCATCGTTCCTTAACTCGTAGCCATTATGAATGTGAGTAGAACTCATCAGTTCATATTGATCGGGACAGAGAGATGAACAGTGAAATTGGATGTTCCTCAATTGAATTAGTGAATATCGTACATGCGAGTGCGGTCGAACAGCACTCACACAAAAAATGGCATTTGCACGATGCAAGAGGTGACTGTCCACACCAGCAAACGGAACTCTGCTAGTCAGCATTAGCCAGTCACATGTGTGCGCCTCGGATGCCGTGGGCCACCTTCTTTTACATACACAAAATGAGTTTGACCTGTGAACTGACATTTGTGGGCCATCAGTTGGGCACGTTTATGAGTCTAGACCTGCCCTTTCTATTCACCCTCTGCTCTTATTCCGTCGGATTTTGACAAGTTACGGGGATCTCGGTTGATTGCGCAGACATCTGAAAGTGTCTGTGGTGCGCGGGGGTTCACCGGCATGGTTCGATGCGAAAGGTAAAACCAGAAACGGTCCACCAGAATCCTTGTATGAATTTCAGGTTAACTCGACCTTTTTAAACGCAGACACTCTCGTGCGTGCTGCCTAGGAACTCCAACTTGGAGCTCCCATCGGGTTATGGAGGTTTGTCATCTGTAGCGTGACAACGCCATCCGATGAGCAGTCATGCAGTCAGGATGCAACATTCTCGATTCTGACCTCACTACGTGGACGGAAAATGGGTCTCATGAAATTCAGCGTGAAAACGTCTACGGGTATCTGCACACGGAAGTCTACAACGAGCTTCCCGCGAATACTTCCGTTTCTGGAGCACCTTGTTGGGAGGGAGTGATGTTGTTGGGAGGTAAAATAGGAAACAGTGATTTCAAGGTCACCAATAGGCGTCATAACCAAATACTATCCAGTTAGATGGATGAAGTCTTCTGTGCGTTCGGAGGTATAGACGCAAAACCTCTGAAAAAGCGAAACCCCTCAGTTGGATCGGTTTCGGTTCTCTGAATGAATCTGTCTTACCCAGAGGTGCCAATATATTCCTCTCCCTTTAATCAGATCAGTTTATTCTAGAAATTTTTTGGTAGGAACTCCGACAACATCATTCTTTTTTGAGATATTTTTCTCCAAACTGTTACCAGATATGAATCATTGTTTAGGCGTAATACACTACTCATAAGGTTTCTGAAAACGTCTCGACAACCCACGACCGGTTTGGCCCTTCTTGGGTGGACGAAAGATTCAGTTGGGGGGGTTCCATGTGAATTCGCCGTCCAGACCAAGTTGGTGCATAAGTCAGGGATTAATGTGATCTGCACTGTCCAACTCAATCAAATTATCCAGGTACATCCCCTAAACATACGGGGTCGAGGAAGCATCATGTCAACTCAGTTCATAAGTTCATTCTTAAAAACATCGAACGAAACGCAGCTTTATTTTTTCTCTAAAAAAAGACCTGGATTCGTCCCGTTCGAAAGTAGTTCCGTTACCCGTCAAACTGACAAGCATTTCGCGCACGATCGTCTGCGCGCAGTATTCGCACGACAGAAAACAGCTGTTTTTAGGCCGGGGGGCGAATCGAAGGTAATGCACACGCATCGATACGTAGTTGTGCGCAGCTATGCGTGTCAGCCGAGTTTAATCGGACATCGTTTCGCTTTTAGTTGCTTATGCGCTTTGTTAACACTTGCTCGGTGTCGGGAAGCGTGTAGCAGGTGAGTGAATGTCAGTCTGGTTAGTCGGGTTTAGGACTAACGAAAAGTCACAAGTGTGTGCAGTTCTTTGGCGTGTTCAGTCATTGCAATCGCCTAGTTTGCCCCACCCCTCCCTATGGAAGACGGCGAACACATGTGTAAAGTATACCACCCGGTCAATAGTGGCACCATCGAATTTCGTATTCATGTGGGGAAAAACGTATCCTAGGGAAGAGACGATCAGCCCCAGATCGACGGGCTGATTGGCTAAAAATGCCGTTTTTTTTGTTTTAACGAATGACTCATCTGAACCTCTCGTTTAGGATATTCTTCAACGGAATCTGCTGCACAAAGATCGCCTCATATTACAGTTGGTACGATATTCGACCCCGGAAGAAGAAGGACTAAACCTGTCCTCGTCTGTCAGTGAATTCTCAAAAACATTATGACTACTGTTCCCTCAAGAAAAAATATTGTGCTGTCTCGAATATCGCGCCAACGGCGACGTGAGGCGGACTTTCTGCAGCTGGGATTCCACTGAGCCTTCAAAACTGGTGTGCGAGAATGAGTGCAGTTCGTGAATCCCATGTAATGTGGGTTCATTTAAACCATAAAGTTAACGCAAAATCTGGGGTTGCGTCTACCTGTTGAAGGATGAAATTGGTTTTTGACTGTCGAAACTTGAGGGTGGCGTTCTTCCATAGGTTGTTCTCCTGACATGGGGCAGAAAAACGGCGTAACAGTTTTTATGTAACGAGTAATCTGTAGATCGTTCACTGTGTTCCATGAGTGTCACGTCTGACCGACTCAGTCGATAAATTTAGGCAAGCAAAAGAGATCACGTGATGTGTCCTCAGACATGACAACAGTTTAGCGTTTATTGGTTAAAAAAATGCCTGAAGCTTTTTTCAGGGTGGTACGAGCCTAGACGTTTCAGCACGTAGGCCCAGCAGTGAACAGCCCTAGTTTGCCGTTGATTGACAGGTTACTGAAGGAAGGTTTGTCTTTTTCTGACAACCGGTTCGAGCTCGCCACAAGATTTGCCAATCAAGTTGGACGTGTTCATTGTAGAGGACGAAATCATATGGCTCTTCATTCAGACATTAAATTTAGTTGGTAGCTCACTCATTCGTGCGAACCCCAGGCTGACTTTCAGTTTGATGCAAAAACAAAAACGACGGATCGTTCGGTCAAACACACTTTTGGCAATGCAAGGTGTTGCCACTAAGCCAGGCCAGCTAGAGCCTGTTCAAGGACACCTCATACGAGGGCGCCCGACCACAGTGCATTATTCTCAAAAACCAAGTTTAAATGTGGTTCTTAGTTTTGGCCTAATAATGAAGAACCCGAAGAACAAGTCAAATATTAAGTGGTTTTCTAAGCTTTAACCTGCGCCGAACTGGAGCTAACACTCTGTCGATCCGAGTTCCTGTTTCATATGCATTGGGGGCGAGATGGCTCAAGTGGTTAGATCGCGAATTTACTGACTGGAAGGCCCGTGGTTCGAACCCGACCTCTGCCACTCGACTTCCTCTGTCTAGGCTTGGGCGACCTGGCAGTATCTCAGCCCTCGTGCCCTCTTCGTGCGGCATGGTAGCTAGGCGCCGAAAGGGTGCTACAGCTGAATGATTCATATGCATTCTGGTAACCCATGTTCAGCCTTAGAGACCATTCCGGTCGCGCAAAATTGTGTCCTACCATCGATTGGTAGGTCTGCGGCCTTCAACAAATTCCACCTTGCGCAGAAGTAGAGAGTGCATGGTACACTCTTTGTTCTCTTATAACCCTACCTACAAGGTTTTGTAAGGAGGTTGTTCACAGATTTTTTCCACCAAGTGAATCCTTTGTTTGAACGCATCTAATGATCATCCAAACGTATCCTTAAATATACAATTAATTTCCCTATCGACCGATGATGACGTGCCTTAACTCGTAGCCATTATGAATGTGAGTAGAACTCATCGGTTCAAATCGATCGAGACGAAGCGATGAACAGTGACCTTAGATGTTCCTCAATTGAATTGGGGAACATCGTATATGCGAGCGCGGTTGAGCAGCACTTACACAAAAATTGCTTTTACCGTGTTCTACACCCATTTGTGAGCTTACCTCGAATCACAATGAAGCTAGTTGTGAGCCCAGCGAAAGGGATAAACGGAACTGGTCGTTTTAACAGGGTTTCACGCATTAAATGTTCATCTGCTTGTCAAACTGCTTGAACTGTGTTCACGAACTCAAACCGAAAATGGCTTATAACTACTCGGAAGTTCATTCTGTATTTCTTGGAATGCTACATTCGAGCAAACTTGAAGTGACTGTGTCCTAATGCACAACTTTGCCTCGTGTTTTTAACATACAACTTCATCAAAAGACTTCCTCATCTAAGACTGATGTCACCGATAGACAAGGCCACTTGGAGAATATGTCACTCACCTGAAAAAGCCGACCCCTTGGGGAGGTGGGCGTAAATGATGAAATGCAAGGCTGTTTTCTCAACTGATATTTCGCCCTGTCGTGGAAGTTAATCTATGCTAAAAACCAAGAAGCCCTGTAGCTCTTTTGCATCCTTATTGGGAATTGTGCGCATCTCACGAGACTTCAGATAGTCTTGAAACCGCGATCCTCCGGTCAGTGGCTGCACATTTAACCGGTCGGCTGTGAGCAACTGAACAGCCGTGTGATGACGTCTCACTCAGTCAGACGGGATACACAGCCTAGTCACACAGGGACTAGCTCCTCGAGTGACGACTTCTAAGATGAGGGTTTTACTCATCTTGTGATATTCTCCCTCTGAGGCAAAGCAAGGAAACACACTGACCAAGCTACTGACAGGTTGCTCAAATGGAAAAACCATGGTAGGGTTCGAACAACAGATCTTTCAATGTCAGAGTAAAAATCCAAGATATTTGATTATCTTTGTCACAGGGACGGAGTTTATTAATCGCTGATGGCTACTTCAGTGTGGACATTTGTAATTCGAAGATAGCACCTCTGTTTTTGTTCCAATCCAGTATATCGCTTACGAGGACTGGTGTTAAAGCCGTAATTACCACTGGGGCGATAATTTCCGTGTCAAGCTTAAATCAGTTTGGATGATTTATTCAACACTTATTTGGTACCGAGGGTATGCAGGTGTGTGCAGAACCGGGCGGATGCGACAATCCCACCTACTGGTCGTGTCCCACCTGGATAACCAGGCAACAGAATGTAATTAGTGAAATAAATGCTAGTTACGGATGGGAAAATGTGGACATAAGCGGAACAACTCAGTACGTTCACTAGGCGATGTAAGTTGTATTCGCCTGATGACTCCAGTAAAGTATGGGTGGTTCCTAACAGTAAACACGTGTTGCCGTGATAGGTCACTGATAAGTCCCGTACGGCAGGATAGTTTAAAGAGTTAGCATTGCTCAGCTGTACCACCTTTTCGGCGCCTAGCTGCCATGCCACCCGAAGGAAGCATGAGGGCTGCTAGGTTGCCCGAGTCTAGATTGGGCGAGTCGAATGGCAGAGGTCGGGTTCGAACCAGGGACCTTGCAGCCTGAGTCATCTCGCCCCTTCTTCTCGCTTCAACAATAAGCTATGATTGAAATGAACGCTTCAAGTCCAAACAAAAGGTACCAAAGCACGTCTTATCAGATCACATGACCTTCGACACGAGAAAGAGCAAGTGATTGCTCATATCTCCTTCACTCTGAGCACAATAACAGGATTGTGTATAACGAATTAACGAGAGGGCGCCGCCTGCTCATCCTATGAATCAAGGATACTGAGCAGGATGATACTTGCTCTATATCAACCGCAATCAAAGTACACCGTCATATAGACCAGACAAACTGGGATTATACAAGCAGTGTATCTTTGGACAGCGCTCGAATGTGTGCCCACATAACTTCTCTTTTCCTCATCTCTGCCACATAATAAAAAAAATTACGAGGAGAGATAGTTGTACTTTAGGCATATGGGGAAGGTCAGTCAACGTTCATGATCGATCGGTTTCTAGAGTTCTCTTCCGGCAATGAAAAACTCACAAATTTTTGCCGTTCAGGCATAGCATGGGATTGATATGAAGTGTGCACGACCTGCGAGTTATTTGAGCAACGCATCTGCAGAAGTGATCAGTCCAAAGTAAAGAGTATTTACCGTTGGTTTTCTCATGGTTTTGTGTGATCCCCTTACCGAGATGTCCGTGATACTAAGCCGAAAGTTTGCAGCATACTACTTATATCAGACAGGGAAGACTTTAATAAATATATTTGCTACAAGATACCAATATTGACTGCCTGCTCCACAATATGCGTTGAATACAAAGGACTCTGTCAGAAATCCTAACAAGAAGTCAACTGGAAACAAAAACATCAAGCCCCTACTACTTACCTTGCACACATAAGTAGTTCTGTTCACGAGGAACAAGGTAGAGTGATAAGGAAGCAGGTCCTCCTGTGAAGTGTTGCTTCCAGAAGATGGCGAATAGCAAAACCCACCCGAGGGTCTCCGATCAACTCTTGATCCAGAGAGGTAACACCTCTGGGCGTCAGTAACTGAGACCGGACAGTGTATCTGCTTATCATAGTGGCTAGCTTCGTGTCTAGGTTGTGTGAGCGATACAATTTTCAGAACTAACTGATTGATGACCCGACAACTGCTGGGTTATTTTGCGTTGCTATACTCCCCTTTTTCGGTTCTTGAGGCGGAGAGAGGTTCTTTTTCCTATTTACTTCTGAGACAGCATGTTTACGTATTATTGGACCGAAGACTGACGGGCATTTTTAACAACTGTGTGTGTCTCTGGGGTTCGAACCCAGATTGTCACTGTACCCAGTATGTTTAATATTGATTTCAACTGCGACAGGTTCCAGGAATGTCGCAGTGCAAGCAACCTAGGCGGATCTTTTCCAGATAAGCCCCGTCGCTAATGCAAAAAGTGCATGTGCGAAAACTTAAGCCCCACCTCCCACGTGTTGCCAGCTACAAGTTAATGCGCGCACACAGTCTTGACCTATTTTTGATAAAAATAATTCCTTATCCGCATCTAGACTCATTTTGTGCAAAATTTTTCTCCCTTAGGACCTTCGTAAAACCTTAAGTGAACTTTCTGACGCTTTCAACTCTCGTTCATCACAAGGAGACGGCAATACGTTTTTTGCGAAGCCACGGAGTGATCCATCAACAACGTTTATGCAACAATGACCACCAGATGACACTTTCAACTGTTTCTGATGGGTGGAGGTGTAATACCCGACAGTGTGGGCAAGAAATCCGTCTTCGAAAGGGAACTTGGCTGAAGCGGTCTAGGATGGAGGTTCGGACAGTAATTCTATTCATTTAATGCTAGTCCACAAATTTGGCAAAAGTCAAATTCTGCTCAGAGCAATTATCTGTTAGCCACACGACCGCTGTTGACTAGATGAACTTTCTTCGCGAAGTTTGCGCCTGGCAGACTCTAACAGTTATCGCCGGCTCAGGTCAACAAGTCGAAATCGATGAAACGCTAATATCTTGCCGTAACAATCACACAGGGCGAGTCCTTCCCTAGCAGTGGATTTTCGAAAGGATCTGTCGGGTGTTCATGTATGCAGTGCCAGATCGAACTGCGGCCACTTTGATGGACACAATCCAGGCCTGCATCGCTCCTGACTCAATCATCATCTCCGATATGTGGGCATCATACCGAGGAACTGAAACGATGATTGACATGAATTATACTCATGAAACGGCTACCCATACCGAAAACTTTGTGGATCCAACGACTGAAGCTCGCACACAAACCATCGAATCTCTTTGGCACATCTGCAAGATGCAGAATAAATGGGAATGTGGCACACACCGATCTTTAGTGTACAGCCACTTGTGTGAGTTCGTTTAGAGGCAAAGGTATCGAAAAGCGGACCTTTTCACGCAAATTAATAATGACATGTCTCAATTTCACCCCCCTCAATAAAAACTAAAGGTGCAAATTTCGTATCTTCTTTTTTCTAATCTTTTTTCGGTGGCGGGGGTTAATTTTTTGCGGGGCTTATCTGGAAAAGATCCACCTAGGCTCAAGACCAGAGTTCAGGCCAGGTTGAATTCACCTCTATTCGCTGGTGTTGAAGAATAGCGACTCAACGGTATGAATTATATCATTCATCCATATTATAAGTTTCCAATGACAAACAGTGATATTATCGCAATACCCTTCAATGAAGAAGTAACCATGTCGGAGCTTGACAGTTCACTGACCTGAAATGAATGAATCATCTTGTCGCAATACCTAAAAGGCCAGGTGCTGTTCTGACACCTCCTCACCAGGATAGAACACCTCTATAATTTTGTTCGAGGGCGATTGCTGTTCATTTCAGATGGCGTTGGTTATTCCAAAGCTACCGCGAACTGGTGAAATTTGCCTTCATCTTCGGCATCTGAAGGCGGTATAGGACCCTTGAACTGGATGAAGTTCCATCCGGGTGGGCACTGTACACTGTGCTTTGAAACTTTGAAGCTGCCCGTGAGAAGAGCGTGCCCAGTCCAGTTTCCCCCCCCCCCCTTCCACTCCTCCAACGAAGGGCGTTGCGCGTCGTACTTTTATTCCCCCAGTGGTCTGTGAAGTTCCAAAGTTCCCTCGTCTTTTCGTATTGTTGTAGTGTAAGAAAAACTCTGGTCTCCAAATGGAGTTACACTCAAATCAAGGTACATCGCATACGGAACACAGGTATAAATGCTTGGTTACCACGGTACCAAGGAACCAAGGTGAACACTGAATGTCCATAGGGCAAAGAGGACTGCACGGAAATAAGAATGTGTACTCCCTCCCCCCCCCCAAAAAAAAAATGCATATTGACTGGATGTTAGCAGAGCCGTCAACCGAATATCGGCAGCAACTCTCGTTTCTTCAAATAAATATGTTGCTTGAAGGTCACCGCAATTTTCAAGAAGTAATTTGTCTATCCAGCCCTGTGTGCCAGGTTCCTGAAAACAGTTCGACAAGCACTCAGGTGACATAACAGTTGTGCTCATCACCCGATTTCCCGACCCAAATTCCACGGATTTCCACAACTTGTAATTTGATTTTCACGGGAAACTCAGGCGAAACTGAATTTGCTGTACCACGCCACCTTAGGTTTCAGTTGGTGAAATATTCGAGATGTCGTAATATAATCCATTACTCACAGGGTTTCTGAAGACTCTCTGCCAGTCCACAACCGATTTCGCCCCTGATGGGGCTTAGTAGACATGAATTTCGGAATGATGAATTGTTTCTCTTGGCATGACACTACTCATGAGGTCGCTGAAATCTCTGAGACAGTCCTTCTTCGGATTCGTCAGGTAGGCACAATCCCCTAGTTTCCGTAAAACTTATGTTGTGCTTGAATCCAGGTCACTCGAGAGTATAGTATGAGTAGTATGAATGGTCGGGATAAAAGAGTTCAAGGCAAATCCTTCCTTAAGGCACAAACTTATGCTAACTCAAGCTTTTTTTCATAATGGTGCTTGATCAGCACTTTTGGCGATCTTCGTGGAAGGTCTGGCAGTTAGAAAGCTAAACCATTAGGCCCATCTTCTCGATGTATGCATTCGACTTCGGTATGCGATTAGGCCGTAGTGTCTGGACGGATCGCTTTTAAAGGACGGGTCATGTTCATTCAGCAGTATGGTTCCAAGATGGGGGAAATCGCCGATTTTGCCTTCCAGCGGGATCTTGTGTGATCGTCACGCTCACAAACCTGTGAGCGACTGTGGTACATTCAGTTACTTGTCGTTGAATCCGAGCGTAAAGATACTGAAATTTCCTCTCGGTGCTTCTGATGAGGAATTTGACTGAGTTTACCAGGATGGAAGCAGGCTTCATCAGAACGTGTTGCTGCCTGTGACATACTACTCATAAGTAGGATAGCGGTAAACGGTCATTTGGTTAGGCAAACGAAGCGACGTCCTGGGTAAGTAAACAATAGTTCCGTGACCGGCCGATTAAAATTCAGTTGAAT
>NW_008751865.1:140916-159348 GCF_000715545.1 Opisthorchis viverrini
GGGGAAGGAATACCGAACAAATCTGTGCTTTCAACAATCGATAATGGCGTAGAATAGTCGTTCAACTGTTACTCCCTTTCAATGCACCCAGGAGGCATCGTAGGGGAATACCGAACAAATCTGTGCTTCCAACAATCGATAATGGCGTAGAATAGTCGTTCAACTGTTACTCCCTTTCAATGCAGCCTCCCAGGAGGCGTGAAGGATGAGATGCTGAACGGTTGTCAAGCTCTGACAAGGCTCGACCTTCCGATCAGTAACTCTGTGCCAACCACCACTCACCCATCCCAGCCATGCCGGTGTACGGAGTAAACTTTCTGGATCCCATTGGACAGGCACGTCGAATTTCATGCACGACTCTTTTTTGAGGAATTATCTTTAACAACTACTGGGAGACAGACTCGTTGGAAGGGATAACGCCCTTTCAAGCCAACTGGTTCCGAATGCAACGATCAAGGATCCAGTCGTGGTCCTCTAAACTGTAACAGATATCGTCATCAGGACGATATTCCTCGTCCCTCAGCATTTGTCACAAAGACGCTGTCCAGCGGGTGATCGTACAAACCGTCGTCAGTGGGTTACTCTAGTTTGTTCTACTAGGATAGCTTTTAGACATTTGGGTATTCAGCAGCTACGCTCCATTCTCCCGGTACAATGTTGATATTCGCTCACTCCCTATCTACGGTTCAAACCGGCGCTCCAGCCACATTTGGGATCTCTGCTCCCATATAGAGCTTTTCAATGTGATGCGGCCTAGTTCTTTCCTAATCGAAACGAAAAGAGATCAAAACATGAAGTGAGGCGAAGGTCATAAGCCGTACTGATTTTGGCATATTTACAATGTCTTCAGTCTTCTTACTCCCGTGAGATTGAAGTTTTGTGTTTAAATTAATATTAAGGTGGAGTTGGCGAGGATCGGAATGTATTCACTCGAAGCTTTATGAAGGGGGGGGTCCAACGAATGATGATACAAATTTCATCATCATCATCATCATCGACAGCATGACACCAGTGTTCAGCACCGATGCTTCACTGCCGTAAGATGGCATCAAGATAACGCCGGCCTCTTTTAGCCCTAATATTCCAACGGCAAAGTGAACAGATCATGAAATGACTTGTGGGGTGGATTAGCCGTTTAGTTCACATTTTTAGGTCAGGAGTTATTCGGAAAAGATGATCTTGTCACCACGAGAACAGGTTGATCCTATTGGCCAGAGAGGGCCAAAGTCCGATTTATACACTGAGGATTTCCCAAATAACTTGTTTCAGCTCATCCTGGAAGGCATGTTCATCGGTTCTCGACTACTGGGTTCCGACTGTATGGTTCGTGGAATCAGTCAGAGGCTAACAAATGGGTGCGAGGAAGCGGGAAAGCTTGGCCACGCGAGAACGGTATTAAACCACCAATACACCACGGGATTACTTAAAACGTTGAGTGGATCATATACTACTTCCCTGGTTAATTGAGTAGCTCTGTGTGGATAGCTTCACGTATTGATCAATGCTGTTCAGGTATTCTGAGACCTCCTTGTGGCCCGTTGCACCCATTCCGATCAATCCTCCTCGCAGACAGTAAGACATCATGTCAACATAACACATCAGTTGTAAGGTTGCTGAAAACACTCCGATGCCCTTGTGAGTAGTATCCCGAACATCTCAAACATTGTACCAACTGAAACATGAGGCAGTACAATCCCGTGGACACCAAATTAGGTTGTGAATGAATGCACTTTGCCAATCTTCTAGTATATTCGCGAATGGCTGGCCACCACAGCTTGCGTTGGTTTACAGGTAGGCGAGTGCTCTTCACACAACTCCCCCTGCGCTTAGCCGGATGGGACAGGTGATCCGCGACGGTAAACCCCTTCCTTCTGCCTTCTACGAGACGAAGGCTAGAGTGAATCCTTTTTTCGCTACCCAGCAGCCAAGAACGGGTGGTCTGCTGTTATAGAGGGGAGGATAAACACGTGCCCCGGCTATAAATGGCCGTCTGATAGTAATAATACTAATAATAGTAACTCAGCTGTGACATCGTTTGACTACATAGCTGTCACAACGCTAGCAGGAAGCACCGTCAGATTGGTCAGACCTCAGTCGAGATTCCGGGATGAGGTTCGAACCACGGACCTTCGGGGACCACTGAGCTATTCCTAACCTCGTATGACCGTCACTCACTTTAGTTAGTTTTTATTATGTACATTTTCGTCTTAGCTAGCTAACCCAAGAGTGAGTGCCTCAGGGACTATCATCCTCACAGTGTCGGTCTACTCTTCTTGTCCTTTAGCCTAGTGGGTTCCGGCAGAAGCCACACAGTGGACTTAAGTAGATGAGACTGAGAGTAGTCCCCCCTTTTGTCTGTCCACTATGGGTTAGGTAGATAGAAGCCACCTATACTTTTTCCGTTAACTTTTATTTATTTACAACAGATGTAAGTAACAGCAATAATAAGCCTTATATTGATTTCATCCGGTGATTTAATCCCGAGAAAACCGGAGAATATACCTACTGAAATGCACCCTGAAGTAGTACTATAATCACCTACTAAAGTTCCCGATAACCAAAAACGGTAACGGAGTTTATACTAGGATCGAATTCGACCTTGGGAAGAACGATGGTCATTTAGCCACGCAACTAGAAACAAGCATGAGAAATGAAATTAGGTTAACAAGCTGCATGGCGATTTCTCGAACATCGTGCCGACTGAAACACGAGGCGATCTTTATACGGCACTGTTTGAAGCCCCCCCTCGGATGTCAATGAGTTTCATTAGTCTCTGGGTAGGGCTGAAGTAAAAAAAATCTCGTTACAATGTGGCCAGTCAATCACGTGCATACATCGGACGGAGTTCAAATGCATTAGGTGAACATTACAGCTTAGAAGTAGAATGGCATCCCCTCTTTTCAAACAAGAGTCACCAGGTCTGAGGCCTTCCAATCACTCATACATGTTCTACGGTAGGACGAGATGGTCTCATGACCGTACAACTTTCGGTCAGACGCTCAGTTTCATGTCATTACCTGTATTGACCAGATATCACGTGACTTGTTGACATAGTCTTCACTCCCGGTTCGATTCTGACCGCAAGACTGAGGAGCGAGACAAGAAAGCAAATCCCACGCACCCTCATAAATGCGGGCAGCCTTAAACCCCGTGTACTGTATGTGCATAGCTTTGTTCCAGTTCCTCAGAATGATTTGTTTGAACCCGAGTGTAAATCTTTAAAGAGAACGGTTGGATGTGATCAGTACTCTAATATGCGGGTACCAGCTGAAAATTCTGACAAGATTCAGGTACGCATGTATCGGCTGATTTTGCCCTGCTGTAGTCTTCACCACTAAATTTTCCACAAGCATGGTGTGATATGGGACTAAACGTATTCAATTTGGACTAACAGAGAGGTAAAAGAGCGGAACATTACTTACCCGAAGAGTCATTTGTTGACTCAAGAAATCCAGCTGACAACCGACCGGCAACTGCGGTCATATTGTGGTGGAATTCGTTGATATCGGCAAAGATGTGTGCACTGGTATGCTAAACTTGAATGAAGTAGGCGTTTTAATTCCGCGGGGTTAAGTGGCTCTTCAAGCTTATCGAAGTTATGAGCTTTTTATGATGGGAACTAAGCTAATCCATAAGCAAAACTCCCGTTTTCTCTCACACCACATGCTTGTGAACGCGTTCCAACCCAGCCTTGGCCTAGTCGACCAATCAGTGGGCGAGATGAACGCGTATTCCGTATGCAGTCGTTTGATTGGTCGTCACAGCTAGCGGCTGTGATACAGCCGAACCAATCAGGAAAATTTCACCCCCCTGAGTGTGGCCAACTCTCTGCCATGACGAAAATCCAGTCAATACGATGTTGCAGCAGCGTGGAACGAAAACCATTGATTAGAATCGCGTGAAAGAAAAGATTGAAAAGGGACGATCATTGTAAGATACCTACAGTTGATATGAGAAACATATGCTTTGAAAATTCCGAGTTCTTATTTGTGGAGAGAGCTTGCAAAGTAATGAACCAAGTAAATCAATTTAGAAGGCACGTGCAGCGATACAATACCATTTGTTTAGCTCTTCAGTAGCAGACTTAAAATTTTTAGATAGATAGATACGCATTGATTGGTATCTGTAGGTCACACGAACACAGTCAGAACAACCATACGATTGGTTTCAACATAATAGGCGATGACACGGTACAATTACTTCGACTTTCGAGCAACTTTTGTGGAAAGTCAGGGATCCTTACAGTAAAATGACGTTTCTGCAAACCCTTTGTTTAAAAGCCGGACCGGGAAATTGGCCACCCTGAAGGTCAAGCTGGGGGACTCTCGAGTATCCCTTTTTTATATCCTGTAACGTGGAAAGGATTGTTTTGAAACTAGCTGTGTAAGAAGAGAGGAGGGGGGCCACGACAATAGAATCAGAACTGAATACTGATAGCATGGACGTATCCGTGTGAGTGAGACTCAACCAACAATGGACTAATAAATTACTTGATGTGACAAACTGATGAAGTAATGTCAGTCGGATCAATACAGCAAACACAACTAACTGTCGTAGTCCTTACGAAGGTATGATTACGTTTCGCCTGAAGTGGCACCAAGGTATGTAGAAGGCATTCTCTGTGGTCGTCTCGTGATTTCAAGTGAACTGGCTAATTGCCCAAGAGTCAACCGAAATGGTCAAGGCGGCACAAGAGATCAGCGTGCAAGGTGGCAACGGGTGCACCAATCAGAACGCGCGCTGTAGGTCATGTTTGAATGGTAAATGCGAGCGTCACAGCTGATCAGAAGGCGCGGACGAATCCAATCGGCCAATAGCATGAACGAACCACTCTGCCTGTACAATGACCGTCTAAAATCTGTCTCCTGAGGACTTTGGCCGTGTAAGTTGTGCTTTAACTGGAGGTCCAAAGATGATCCAGTGGAAAATCTAACTGGAAAATAGCGGTTTCGGCTCCTCATTTACGGAATATTTTGTAATCCAGGTTTCGACGAGGCAAAGGAAGTCTGTTTGTAGCTGAGTTAAGACAGACACCTGAGAACGTGCACCAAACCGATCGTGCAACAAAGAACGTTTAAAACAGTTGGTACAACAAATGGATAAAAAATGTAACGAGAATGCACAGACAGGATCGATACACCTGACTGCTTTTCCAGTTCAAAACAATAGGTGTATGGCTTTCCAACTAATTCGAAACATTGTTTTTTTCTACTGATGTAAAGTGATGTCGTGGCGTATGAGGAGAATTCATTCCATATCCTGGTGAAATTACCGGTTGAGTCCACTGTACGCTGATTATTTGGTTGCACCCAAAGACTCGAAAGTCTGGAGGGTTCTTGTTTCGAACCCACCTGTGCCTTTCGCTTGCGAATCGCTAAGTTTGGTCTATCTGGTAATTCATAGGCGGTCATCTTGTCCGAGATGGATGGCATCTAAGGACCGAAAGGCTGTTTGACATAATCGATAGAGGTTAGTTTCATCGTTGTCATCATCATCATCATCAACATCAGAGACAACAACATCAGTGTTGACGCTGGTGCTTCCCTGCCTTAGAAACATCACAACCAGGACAGTTACTGGGTCGTTGTATCGATGGTGAGTCGAGTATACCAATCACTTCGCTCAAGCGTGAACACGTTCATCCGTTCAGACACGCTAATTCAGAAGCGTCCAACGTTCGCCGGTGGAATAGTGGTAACGCGTTTGCCTCGCATGTCAGATGTCCGGGGTTCAAGTCCCGGCACGGCCATTGGATGTGCACTGCTGATGAGCGAAACTCGAGTTCAGTGCTCCTCTCCCCCTTTGGTGTGGATTCACCAGAATAATTGCGCCAGGACAGGAGGACGACTGTTCAAACGAGAGTGATGTGAATGTGAACAAAAAACATCGGTTTGTTTGAACACAGCCGTCTAGAGGAAATAAGAAAGAAATCGGGTAGTGGATGGGACCTAATGTTAGCCTACGCAGAAATCTCCGGGGCACCCGAATCTCCAGCATTCATTCAAAAACTTGGGGTAGAAACTGACAAGTTTACTGCCATTTGTTAAACACTCTATCGTTCAGTCAAGCACAGGGGTGGGGGCACGTGGATTCCATCCTGGAAGGCAAACAGCGCGAAGAATTTTCGTAACATCCTTCTGTCACCTCAAAGTTTCCGTCACCATTTCCGAACCGTTCCGCATTCCATTTTCCATGCCACATGTCACCCACCTTTAGGTATCCGCCACCTCGAAACTCATCATTACAACACTATGGAATCACCAGCAATCCATTGATTAGGTTGTACAATTACTAGCGAAGAGAACGCTCGAAATTCACCGATAAATTTGTTTGTGTACTGGTTCGGTTTTCACGGAAGACTCACCTGAATCAGTTTTTCTTCAACTGAATGTGCTGCATCAGGCCGCCTCATGTTTCAGTTAATACGGTGTTGGAGATAGCTCAATACACATTATGGGCGTAATGCACTACTCATAAGGTCGCTGAAAACCCTTGACAGTTTATGGCCGGTTTCTCCCTTCTACGGATTTATCAGGTAAATGGATTCATAGAGTTTCCGTCAAGCCTGGACCCACATTGCGCGGACGGATAGAGCGCTTGCATGAAAATCGTTGGGCTGATTAAAAAATTCAATCAGTAATTGGACTGTTGCTGATGAGTTAGATTAGTAACGTCAATTGTCATTGATTTTCAAGGTGGACTTCATGAGTACCAATCAACAGAGCCGATCCAAACCGTCGTAATGAGTTCAAGTAGGAGTCCGACAAAAGTTTCATCATGAAGACTCTGAGAATTATCGATCTGCATTGTCCGGCCAACCAGGTGATTCTGTTGTGGGTACATTAGAGATTCCTCATCATACTTTGGGAGCGAAGGTAGTCAAACTCGATCACGTGGCCTCCCTGAAAGGTCAGTGCGACAGGATTATGAGAGAACACGAACCGCAACCGTTTGCACGTAAATACAGATGGATATTTTTGCACATCCTTTTAAAATAATTTTCGTCAAACACTGAGAGTCATTCGGGAGAACGGTAGTCGACCGGCAGTTGAAAGAGACTACTCATAAGGTTGTTGAAAACTTTTCGAAAGCCCAAGACCGGTTTTTACCTTCGCTGTTAATCTCCTTCAGCTAAAGAATATCATAACAGGGAGATTCGAGGGGATATGAAATTTGTACTTTTAGTTTTTATTGAAGTGGGTGAAATCGGGACATATCGTTAGTAATTTGCATGAAAAGATCCGTTTTCCGCTACTTTTGCCTCCAAACGAACTCACACAAGTGGCTGTCCACTAAATATCGATGTGTGCCGCATTGGCTTTCATTCTGAATCTCGTAGACGTGCCAAAGAGATTCGATGGTTTGTGTGTGAGCTCCAGTCATTGGATCCAAAAAGTTTTCGGTATGATTAACCGTTTCATGAGTATAATTCACGTCAATCGTCGTTTCAATTCCCTGGTATGATGTCCACACATCGGAGATAGTGTTTGAGTCGGGAGCCATGCAGGCCTGGATTGTGTCCATCAAAGTGACCGCAGTTCGATCAGGCAATTCATACAGGAACACCTCTTTGGTTTCCCAGCAGATCCCCTTTCGAAGGCTCATTGCTTGCTGACAATATCGGGCATTACACACCCACCTGTCAGAAACAGTTGAAAGTGTCTAAGTGTGAAAGGTGGCCATTGTTGCATAAACGTTGTTGATGGATCACTCCGTGGCTTTGCAAAAACGTATTGCAGTCTCTTTGTCATGAACGAGATTTGAAACCGTCAGAAAGTTCATTTAATGTTTTACGAAGGTCCGAACGGAGAAGATGTTTGCACAAAATGAGTCTAGATGCGGATAAGGAATTATTTTTATCAAAAATAGGTCAAGGTTGTGTGCGTACATTAAATTGGAGTTGGAAAAAGTGACGGGGCTCATCTGGAAAAGACCCTTAGGGGATCTGGAAAAGATCCCAGTCAGGTTCTTCGTAAAAATCACAGTGGTACCCAAATGAGTGGATTTCGCGAGATGTTACAATCTCAGTGTTCATCGGTATCCTCTCGGAGGTTCCCAGTGGCCCATTCAAAGTAGAACACTTTAACCCAGTTAAATCAGTGAGGGAGGGGTTGTCTGAACAGTTTTTTAAGCTTGAATCTAACTGCGTGGTCAGACAGTTGTATGTATTCACATGTGCTTCAACCGAATTCATTCGCATTGCTCTGATTCGACGAACAAGCGCAAGGCTAGTACAAATGATACCAGCCACGGATGCAGGCAAAGTTCGCACAATACAGAGCGATTTTGTCGGTCCAGGATAGGTATTCAAGGTCACTTCGAACTGCTCTAAGGTAAACGGGAATCTGTGGTCCCAAGTTTGTGCCAGAGGACAGACTACTTACTATATGCCTAGGATTGTTGCCGCTCTTTTCACGTGTTCTGATTCGGACAGAATCCGAATGTAACGGTGGCCGTGGGCCGTCACATGAATATGGCTAGATTACACCCTGTGTCGTTTGCTTTAAATGTTTGTTCACGCCACTGCTTCATATAACTTAAGTGACCTTCAGCGATCTCATTTTCGTGACACTTTTGAGAGCAAAGTCTTAATGCATCATCACAAACGCCATGTAGGTACGCCCTTCATTCCGAAACGGAGACGCATAATTGCAACGCAAGCCAATAGGGAATTCAACCAACCATATGAAGGGGACACGGTCACCTGCTGTAGCGAACTTGCCCAACATCGGTGACCAATGGCGTTATGCTATTGGTGATGATGATGATGATGATGATGATGATGGTGATGATGATGAATATTTTGCACCGAGTGGCTGATGGATCGATACAACAAACTCAAGGCCTGCACGGCGTGAACTGCGGGATAAGATATCGTGGTGAACAGTTACAGCATGCGGAAATATTACGATCAAGTGTTAATAATGGTACCCTAGTACTTCAACGTATGGCCAACACTTCCAGGCCTCCTTCGTTCGCAGCATAACCCCCCCCCAACAAAACTATGACACATTTGGTCGTTACCCTCATCGCGGTCGAAATCGACCAATCAGGAACCTGCCTTGCAATCAGGTCACGTGAATACCGTTGGCATCTCTGTCTCTCAAACTGTGTGGTTCCTCTTTACTCTGACTGACTTTTGACAGCATAAATGGCATTTAGAATTCATTCCACCACTGTTTAGGTTGTGATCGATCATGGCAAATGTAAACGGTTGTTAGGGCAAAAATTTTTTTTGTTATCGTTTCCTTTGTACTAACTGTGGTGGTAAATGCTGCTAGATGAAAGCGAATTACGCGGACCAACTTGGTCTTATGTATAGAATCGATTCGCTGGCCCATTGAAAAGTCATTGTACAGTTTGCTTTATCGTTGGCAATTTCGAGACCCACGAGTGAATCTAGCAGGGATTCTAGTTACCAGAATTCATTTCGAAGAGGCGAAGTTTTCATTTCCGAGTGTGTTCACCCCCTTTTTGGCCTATTGGTCAATTTATGAGTATTGAAATTTGACAATCAACCATGTGTTGAAAAGCTCTCCAAGTTCCGAAACCGAACACTTCTACTGAATGTCAAGATGGCTCCACTAACAAATGAATATCGGTGGGAGTCGAACCTGGGTCACCGAAGTGGAGGGTCACGTGGATGGTTGCATCTCTGTTAAAACCATCGATCGATATCAGTGCCAAACACAAGGCAATCGTGCGATAGAAATCAGTCGATTGAGAACCAGATAAAATAACCAATGGAATATGGGGACCGGTAGAGGAACGAATGCGCTCGGATGTTCGATACATGAATTCTAGTGTATGTATGGCAGGATTGACTAAGACAACAGGATGAGTTTGGTGGATGCAGGTTCGTTCAATTTTGCCGGTTCCTCGGGGTTTCCTACCAATCATCTTCATTCTGCAGGAGGGTGAATGCAGCTCAACAGTTACCGGCGTACAAAGTAGAACCTAACATAGCTTCTTGAAGGTTGCGGAAATCCTACTGAATGCCTATGACAGATTCACCACCCTTCTTCCAGCTAATCAGGTTAGCACAGTTCCTAATGCTCCTTTCAGTCAACCTGAAATTCGTGAACAACACTTGTTTGATTGGGAATTTGGTTTTCACCGGCGACTAACTTGAATCCCAGCTGAATCTCTCTCCCTAGCTGAATGTACTGCACGAAGGCTATCTCACGTTTCTGTCTGGAAGATATCTGAGATATTCCAGAATAGTTTCCTGAAGGAACACGTCTGAAATGGCTAAAATTGAACCGAACCAAGTGATGAAACGGGCCGAGCTATTTGGGAGACTTTCACTACTCATACTATTTGCCGCTCATCATTATCATCATCATCATCATCATCATCATCATCATCATCATCATCGTCATCATTATCATCATCGACAGCACGACATCAGTGTTCAACACCAATGCTTCTCTGCCGTTAGGATGTCTTGGTTGTACGAGGACTGGGATACTGCCAGGGCGCCCACACCTAGACAGGAGGACGATTAGGGTCCTCAACCAGAGCCTTTGGCTCAAAAGCCTAACCGCAAGCCGGCGGTGTTTGGCGGGAAATGCAAATGTATTACCATTTCTACGGAACACGTCGCCACACATGTTCCATCCCCCAACCTGGAGGGCCAGGAGACTGTGTTCGTCAGACCTCTAACCAATCTGGTATGAGAGACTGTGAATATCACGGGAACACCCCCCCCCCCAGTATAGTTCAATGGACCGCTGAGGTGCTCAAGGTAAGGTCCAATCTCTTCGTGACAGGTCTACCCCAGAAGGGATCATCAAAGCCAAAAACTACTTGAAAGGCGATACGCATTGTTGTTGTATCCGGACTTGTGAGAAAAATAACAGGGTGTGACGCAATTTAAGCCTGTTCATTAAGGCTGACAACTAATCTGTGAGCAGTGAGCAACCATCATTCGAATCATTCAGAGTGCGAACAGTGTTCACTGAGCTAGGCCTATGATCCATGAGGAAGGACCCACTGTCATCTCAGACCATCCTGTTTACACGTACAGCTGACGGCTTTGTCAAATGCAGTGTCTGCAAAAAATGAAATTGCCTGGTCAATGTATGCATCTCTGCAGTTTTATCCCCGTTGAAGTACGAAGGAATCACGTTGAACGCTTGAAGTTGCGGAAAGATCGATGCCGACGTATTCTCCTAGCAAGTTGTCGCTGAACAACAGCGGGAGAAATAATACACAACCATATTCTGGGTGAAGACTGGCGTCTTGTCATCGAGGTTCCAGTCAAGCAGAGGGTTGGTTGTAAACCAAGACCGCAGAGTTACGGCCGAAAACATGCACTGTAAACAGTTGGCGTTTGACCATATGCCAACAGATTGTCTTTATAGGGTAGACTCAAGTAGACTGGCTTCAGACAGATAGTTTTATCGGGTGTTCGGGCATATACTTGGTTATGAATCTCTCCGGATAATCGTTGGCTTGGAGCACGTTAGCGTCATTTCAGAATTCAGTGACTCCTCAACCAGAATATGGTTGTTTATTCTTTCTTCTGTTGCTGTTCAGTGGAATACGCTGAGCACATGTCACGGTAACCTGTTTAGAGAATACGTGAGCATCTCTGTTGCCGAAACCCAACTAGACTCAACGGTTCAGTGGAAAAAAACTCAATCGTGTTCTACATAATTGACACCGGTCAATCCGGACGAATCGTTTCAACCCGTCCACCGAGTACCCAATAGGCTGCCAGTATCGATCCAACGGAGTGGCTTGATCACAACAGCATTAGTCACACCATATTACTGCGTAATCTGATACGGTGCCGGCAAAAACGATTCTTGCGGGCGCTGACTCTGCATTGGTCATGTGACACGAATCGACCAACCAAGTTGTTCCACGGTTCATCCAATGAAATATGATATGGGTCTAGTCTAATCTAGTAAGCAGTCTCAGCTAGTTATTTTCATTATCTATTCGAATTATGGCTAGTATATATGTATTGACCTGATGACGGGATCCCAAAAACATCAATGTTAGTCACTGTATTAAAGTCAGTGGCGTTTCGGGAGCAAAAACATTCGATCGAGGATGAATAGAATATTCCACGCGACAAATAGATCGATGGTGGATTGATAAGCCACCTGCACCCAACCACCACAAGTTGTTTTAACGCACTTTTGTGCCCAGCGCAGTACCCTTAGATCGGAATCATCCAGGGAGGTCCTGTGCTGTAAAACCGACATATGTGAAGGTACGTAAGCGCAGCCATTTGAATAAGCAAACCAACCAATCATGTGTAGAGAGCACAGTCATCAGTCGACCATGATCAGACCAACCGATCGATGGGTAAACCAACCTAAGGCGTATAGTTTGTGAACAATGTTTGGCCTCAAAACTTGGCTTATTATTCACAACTGTGTTCTGCCTTCTTCAGGCTCAGCAGGTGAACATAGCCTTCGAGTTTCCCTCAAACTTGTGTTCCACCTGTGTGCCAAATTGTACGCCATCAGTAAGATTCACTCACTGAACTGTCATCAACAGGGATATCAAATGAACCCTGGTTCAGTCTCTCTATCATGAACGTGTTGCACAAAGGCCGTTTCGTATTTCATCTTGCTTTCATCTTTGCTTGAACAAGACTACTCATAAGGTCGCTGAAAACCCTTTGACAGCTGTCGCAACCATATTTTTCATGCAAGCAAAAGTTGATAAAACTATCCACTATCTTCGTGTGAAAAGACATGGCACAGGTTTCCACTTTTGTTGTTTTTTCTCTCTGTCAAAATACCAAGCGTCACTTCAAAGACCTCTTCTAGGAGTTGTTACGTCATGCATTCAATCTCAGATGGACTTTTCGGCTGTCATGATGACCGATTCCTCTCTCGATATCTAGTACGACAAGACGGAGGTAGTTCAGCTGTCAAGCTATGGCATGTCAGGTGAAAATCCTGTTACATCTATTACGAAATCAAATGGCCAGTACGGGAGCAAAGCACATGCCTAGCTGACCGGCCGATCGATACACAACACAAGACTCTAGACCAGCGAAGTCATTTGTCCAAATGTAGACGTCTAGATTAAAGCAACTGAAAATCAGTCGGTCCCTAAAGAACTGATCTGTTTCAAAATCGTTATCATCCAGGAAAGACAACCACTAAACTGCCCCCCTGAATTAGGCCTAAGTCATTGCTGTAATGCACAGCAGTGTGCGGATGTGTACCCTCGCACAAGGCTGTCTGCTTTCAAGGTCACTTGCTGACCAACCAGGAGGCTGCTCGAAGTGGGCTCAGTCTAAGCCGGATTGGAATTGATTGTCTGTGCAGCCGGTTCGACTTGATGCAGTGCAAACCGTGAGGTGCGCCTCAGTAAGTTATCCACTGATACGGCCAGTTTAAGCCGGTCGATATAAGAGATTGAAACACACACAACTGGCTCACGTTAGACCTACGCTGTCTCAAGTTTAAATTGTTTCATTTCATGATAACAGCAATAATCGTTCGGCTGTAGCCACATTTCAGGGTCTAGCTGCCATGCCAACCGAAAGAAGCAACAGGGTTAAGATACTGTCAGGTAGCCCAAACCTAAACAAAAGCAGTCGATATACTATTGTTGGGTTCGAACCACGGACCTTCCAGTCAGTCACTCGCACCTTAACCATTGAGCTTTCTTGGGCTCTCATTTCACTAATGCAACAGGAAAAAGTATCCAGTCAAGCCATGAAAAACAGTATAGAATCATCTGAGAAGCTAGTTACCCTCTTTTTAGCCGATCTGAGATAAGTGGTGGGAATCGCCCGACTTTTTTTCCTGGAGAAATGGGAATCTTGTAGACACCCAACTAAAATGACCCTTGTTTACCCGTTCGATTGGATAGAAGCTTCCAATGGGCGTAGAATCAAACCGCGCGACCTGTTTATAAGCTGAAAAGGAACTCTACAAGCAAAATTTTATCTCACCTAGTGAGATAAAGTCAGTATGTGGGGACCGTTTCGTTTCGTTTCGGTTCCCCTCTCCCCCACCGTAACAGTCAACTAACGATGTTTACCGAACAGACTGCTTTGTTGAGCAAATACAGTAAAATACGGCGGGGGTAGTGTGGTTTATGGATATGGCTTGAAGAGTGGAACTAACCTCACCGCAGGTTCTACATAGAGTGGGAAGTTTTTCTGGCCTAGCAACTAGGAGGGCGAAAGTACACAACAGGCAGGGAGCAAACAGATTGATGATGACGGCTAACCTGACGAGGTTATCACCCTGGTGGTCTCAAATTTGCAAAAGTTTTTTACGAATCCGATGTTTTTCAGCAAAGAACACCGTTTGTGAAAAGTCTGTTTCAAATCGAGGTTTCGTCTTTCCAGGGAAACTAATTTATGTCAGAAAGCGGAGGAGCACTGTACATTTGCTTCATTCTTACTGAAAATCGTCAGCGATGCGCACCTCGCGAAACCCCAGTAGGGAAATTCGAACCCATGCCCCTCCATCCAGCGCTTGAACACAACCGTGTGTCCATGGGCGACTGAACATGTTACTTACTTACTTACTTACTTACTTACTTACTTACTTACTTACTTACTTACTTACTTACTTACTTACTTACTTACTTACTTACTTACTTACTTACTTACTTACTTACTTACTTACTTACTTACTTACTTACTTACTTACTTACTTACTTACTTACTTACTTACTTACTTACTTACTTACTTACTTACTTACTTACTTACTTACTTACTTACTTACTTACTTACTTACTTACTTACTTACTTACTTACTTACTTACTTACTTAATAAGGAAATCAGTCAGCCTGGCAGTTTGTCAGTCTTCCAGTTCCACATTATTTGGAAAGCTTTGGTATTCTGCCCAACGAATAGTACTCAGCGAATTAACAGCCCTCTGAAAAGCGCTACTTATCAACACTCACTCTGTTGGAATACTTCTCACTCCTCGGACTGAACTGCACTGACCCACGTGACTATTTCTGCCCTACGCAATCGCGTGAGTGGGTCAATACTGCCACCAGATCACCGCCACATATAGCTTCAGGATAGATGTAACATACTAGTCGCAAGGTTGCTGAAAACACTTCGACAGAAACATGGGCTGAAGGTGACCACCCTAAACGAGAGATCCAGTTGAATTCTGTCGACTCTTCTCTCCAAATCGATTTTGTGTTCAAATGAGGACACTTGTCGAAGCCTACAAGATAGTTCATTCAGCTCATCCACTGGAATCAGTCCACGTGTTCCTGCCAACCTTAGGTATGTTCTTGAACTCGGATTGGATGAAAGTTGGCACACACCCTCATTCGCACACCAACTTGGTTGTGCCAGGAGACTCAACTTAGAAGAGTTTCCAGTAACTTTGTGAGTGAATAATGTGTTGCACTATCTCAGTGATCTTGCCGACTGGAATTTGAGGTGGTCTCGCGCAGTGCGTTCAGTCGAAGATCGTCATAAACGAAAGAGATTCAGCTAGGTTTCCCGTTGAAAACTGAATTGGTTGCCCACAATTTGGCACTCAAGCAGAACATGAGGTTGATGGGAGGTCAGGAACTGCACCACCGTGACGAGTTCCAAGCAGGGCGAAACGTTCGTGGGACTTTGATTAGTTTTCAGCAGAGAAAATGTACTGCGTATCCAGGCGGTAAAAGTGGGGTCCTTCATTCAAATCGCGAGTAAGTTTCAAGATCTACAGGTTAACCGGCGATCGGCGTCAAGTCAGTCTTGCTTACTACCGCGAATTGGCTCTCTTAAACGGTTTTTCCATTGCATCCACCGATACATTTCGTTGCCTCAGGTTGTGGGCCATCCATCAACCAGATGGCGGTAATTACATCCAACCAGTCTCCCTCTCCGTGCTACGGTTACTGAATAACTGAACAGGGCTCACTAGGGTTATGGAAGTCCAATAGACACAAATAGTGCCAGAAGAGCCAAGTAAATTGGTTAAAGAATAGTCATATGGGAGAAGAGGTTAAGTGCCGTACACTGTCAACCCCCAAGTTCGTCGAACAGATAAAAGTCAGTCTGTGCTACAAAGTTAACAAGCACTGTCCAGATACTCCTTTCTTAAGTGGACATAAGCCACACTGCAAACTTCATGGAGTCGCACATGGGTTCGAACCCACAACCTTGAGGATAGAATTCCGAACAGCCCAAGGATGGCTTACCGGAGTGGGATGTGAAATAACTGATCCTCCAGTAATACGAATTCATATTCACATAACATGAAAATGGCTTTCTTTGAGTGGTGAATTCCCAGAGGAAAGCTATCGCCACCTATGAAAAATTTCGCGTTTGTGCGCATATTACTCATCGTTTGCGAGTAGTGAGGCGACACTCACTGAATTGCTTTCAGGTTGCCAATTTTGAGGATAGTTATAGAACCATTGAACCGACCGTATCAAACGCCAAAAAATACTTTCTGTGAATCCACTTTCCCTTTTAGTCTCACTAAATTAGAGACCACTTCTAGAAACTACCCCGTTTTTCTCCTGTAACTGCACTTTAGTGTTGAAACTACTTAAGGGCGAATAGTCATCGCAATTTCAAAAACAGCGATTCACGGGATTAGCGTAATACACTCATTTGCAAACAAATTTGGTTTTTCCTACCCAGATGAATCTCTCGTTCATGATATTTTTATTTTTATTATTATGGAAAGTTTTTTTAGTTGTATTGCAATCCAAAATTCTCAATTTTTCATGTCAAGCAAATATCGTAATTCGGGCGCTGGTCTATTTGGTAACCTAGGAATTTTGTTTCAACCGTCAGTCTCTATTATTTCGCTGTGAGTGGAATTGTGTTAGGGTTGGAACCGGCTCCATCGAGCGTCTTCTTCTCCGCTTCACTTGCCTATTTCGGACGTTGCAGGCAGTTGCTCAAACCGTCAGAAATTGTTCACAATATTTGCAGCGGTTTGGTCGGTCAACTATTAACTTGGCGTTCGATGGTAGATGTCAAAAAAATGGGATCAACTGGGACTCATGCGACGATAACCTCAAGTCTAATGAACGGCTTAGTATGGTGCTGAGTACCAAATGTAATTAGATGCAGTATCATTCCATAGCTTGTATAGTTTGTGGCATGCAAATTAACAAAACAAAATTCAAAGAAAAAATACACAAACCCACAGTTTGCAAAACGTTTTTGCTAGAAAATTACTCCCAAAAACTTGTCATGATCCTAGAGCTTCCGTTGTTTTTATGGCCACGGAATTTACCCCCATTCTTTGACTTTGATATGAAAGAACCGGCAGTTCAACCAGATTACACACAACTTCTGGAATGTTCCGTAAACTAGCCCTTGTAAATAATTCTCTAATCTCCAAGAAGCACGCAAACAACTCATTTGTTTTACGTCCTCTTCAGGTAAAGCGAGGCTATCATAGAAATGCCTAATTTTCCCCTGAGCAGGAAACTGTTCCGGAAGTTTTATAGGTTCATATACATTTGAGTAAACTACTTACTACGGAGTATGCATTAGGGAAAAACAAAACTTATTTTGTTCGGCTGTTTTTGTGTGAACAAAAGCATTGTGAAAAACACCTGTATGCATNAGGTAACGTCAAACGACCCCAGTCCATCCGTAAGGCGTTGATCATCCATCCCCTTGGGCGTTTTGCCTAGTTGGGACGACAGGTCATCCCCAAATTGTTAGATCCCGACTTCTCGGTACATGTGCCCTCCCCCCCCAAGCCGCTTCTGACACATCTGGAAAAGCGCTATTCTTACTGGGACACGTCATCAACCACCCTGAGTGCATTTGGGTCAGGTGAAGTGGGCGTGGTATTTGCCAAACTTCTCACGACGTTTACACGTTTTTTTTGTGAACGTGTGAAAACTCTGGATCAAGCATTACGTTAATGCGGTGTGTAAACAGAACGCGCAATTTCCCGACGCACACGCAGACAAGTGGGCGAAACAAACATGATAGTTTTTTCGCCATCATGGGTGTAGGTCATGTGACGCTAAGGGGGGTTTCAGTCTTACCCGAATGGGACGGGGGGTCGCCCATGGCGTTGACTAATTCATCAATCCGTCTAAGACACCGCTCTTAAGAACAGAGTTCGTCGCATGCTTCTTTCCTTTTTTGGATGTAATGAGATAGATGAACATCTCCCAATAGAATACCTGGCTTCAATGCCTCACTAGCTTTTCTACTGGCCAAAAGTCGTAGAAAATGATTGATGGTTGCCATGCTATTGGCATATTATGTGGGGCGAGATGGCTCAGTAGTAAGAGTGCGAATTTACTGACCGGAAGGTCCGTGGATCGAACCTGACCCCTGCCTCTCGACTTCCTCTGTTTAGGCTTGGGCAACCTGGCAGTATCCTGGCCCTCGTGCTTCCCTCGGGTGGCATGGCAACTAGGCACCGAAAGGGTGCTACATCTGAACGATTTTTAAACTGTGTTTTCTACACAGCTGTGTATACACGTATTCGCTTGGGATGTGTAG
>NW_008751865.1:163717-194790 GCF_000715545.1 Opisthorchis viverrini
CAAATATCGTAGCGACTGAAACATGAGGCGGCCTGGTGCAGCACATTCAGTTGCCTGAGAACATCATAAACGAGAGATTCAGCTAGGTTCCAGGTGAGTCTCTCGGAAAACCAAATTAGTTTGCAAATGAGTGTATATTTGCTACACGTTACCTGTTTTTTTCTAATGGGTCATCTCCCTGCAGCTCGGAAGAACTAATATGTGTGTTTCCCACCCTCTCCTGAAGGATAGGTAACGTCAAACGACCCCAGTCCATCCGTAAGGCGTTGATCATCCATCCCCTTGGGCGTTTTGCCTAGTTGGGACGACAGGTCATCCCCAAATTGTTAGATCCCGACTTCTCGGTACATGTGCCCCTGACCGGAAGGTCCGTGGATCGAACCTGACCCCTGCCTCTCGACTTCCTCTGTTTAGGCTTGGGCAACCTGGCAGTATCCTGGCCCTCGTGCTTCCCTCGGGTGGCATGGCAGCTAGGCACCGAAAGGGTGCTACATCCAAACGATTTTTAGACTGTGTTTTCTACATAGCCGTGTATACACGTATTCGCTTGGGATGTGTAGCGAAACAGTGAAAATAATGGTAAGTGTTCAGCTGCAGTACCCCTTCGGTGCCTAGCTGACCAAAGCACGAGAATAGACGTCCAGCCAGGTCATCCAAGCCTAGACAGGAGCAGTCCAGAGGTAGAGCTCGGATTCGAGCCACGGATCTTCCGGTCACTAGGCTCGTGTCCTGTTTCAATGTCCCATTAGGCGAGTTTCATCTTGCTAAGAAAAAAGCCAAACTTTCAAGTCTCGGGATATACGAAACATGTGAAACGGCATGATGCATAATAAGAGGATGCGAAATGAACATAAGGACACTTCGCTGATCACAGACCTTGAACTGCAAAGAACATGGGCGATGTTCAAGATCCATTCATTGGTACCCATATGTCAGAAATTCAGTGAGTATCCCTCGCGTATAGTCCGAACTCGCGACATGGCTCACAGTTTGTCGGGGATCGCATGTAGATGGAGAGATTCTATTTGCTGGAAGCCAAAATGGCACCACAATGGCCAGTGATAAGCTGGCGATAACTTTTCAACTGATCTATTTCGATATAATTCTAACAGTTCAGCACAAAAACAGTCTGGCAAAGACAAGTCCGGAACACCAAGTAGTAAACCCAAGCAGATAACAGATTCATG
Source organism: Opisthorchis viverrini (assembly GCF_000715545.1). Lineage (NCBI taxonomy): Eukaryota > Metazoa > Platyhelminthes > Trematoda > Opisthorchiida > Opisthorchiidae > Opisthorchis > Opisthorchis viverrini. Next base: position 164,905 of record NW_008751865.1, read on the forward strand.
GACGTTCGTCATTCGCGGTGTGGGCTTCAAACATATTGCCCAACTACCTTGAGGACCTCCACGCTTGACATCACAGCAGCATATAGTAGGAGAATTCCACCCAAAATAGTTGTGTTCAGCTGCGGAACATCTCTGACCTTGACCTCGTATGATCACGTGTTGATTGGCTCATCGAATGGCGACTTTTTAGCTAAAATTTCCACTCACCCGGTGAACTGTATCGTTCCTCAGAGCTACCTAGGTAACGGTGCTACTACTGATGGGGTGCACGCGAGTAGTATGTTTTCCCGTACATCCGCTTTGCGTCTATTGAAAAGTGGGATCTATTACGGGATTTTTGGAGTCACTTTGTAGCATTTGCTTGGATTTGAGCAACGGTCAGTGAATGTCCAGAAAAGGGTCACCCGGTGAACTGTATCGTTCCTCAGAGCTACCTAGGTAACGGTGCTACTACTGATGGGGTGCACGCGAGTAGTATGTTTTCCCGTACATCCACTTTGCGTCTATTGAAAAGTGGGATCTATTACGGGATTTTTGGAGTCACTTTGTAGCATTTGCTTGGATTTGAGCAATGGTCAGTGAATGTCCAGAAAAGGGCAGGAAGGCGCGTTCAAGTAGAAGATGGATATTCAGTTCTGTAAACAAGATGCATATGAGAGTTTTACACCCCTGTCCAATAGTCTGGAACTGTTCAGTTGGTGTTTCTCTAATAAACAACTCCGCAGCTAAGACCTTCCTCCTTTCACCCATAGAATACGTGATGTGGATCCCGTGACTGAAGGATGTCGAACTGAGAACTAATTGCACTGCTGATCAGTCACTCGTGGCCGAAAGGAGGTTATGGGTTCGAAACCTTCATGAGTCTGGTGGGGTGTGTGCTGTTCATTATTCCCTAAAGAGAAACTTTTTCGAAACTATGCGGTTTATGTTGATAGGAGGCCCATAAAATGGTCGCATAGGGGGTAGTCGGAAGTGAAACGCCGACCAGTTCACTGCCCCGAACGCGGAAACACTGAAATTTAAGTATAAAAAATACAGGATTATTTTTTTCCTTGGACCTAGTTGCTAGTGTCCTTTACTGCTTTTCACAGCCCCTTCCCCAACATTCTTGTCCATTTCAAGAAGTTTGAAGTGGCCACAATTTAGTGAACAACGGCGTTGGTGGAATTTGTTAACAGTTTGGAAAAATCTGAGCCGAAAAGGGCTGAACAACCCCCCCCCCCAAAAAAAAACAGGTCGCGCGCTGTACATACGGTTCACATAAGTCGAGGCGACTGTCACTGGGTCAGTCAGTTTGATCACGTGAAAGGCACTTGGTCCTGACAGACTGTCGCGTGCCCAAACTGACACGGTCATAAGCCCTCGTATCGAACAGACCAGAACGATCATTGCAGTGCACACGTTCTAAGGCCGCGTTTGGATTCGCTGAAATCGATTAATAAGCACACTTAGACGAAAAAAACTATGATGAGACCAACGATTTTTGAACGCGGTCGACACCGGTCGACGTAAGAGGTAAAATATTCGTGGCGAAGTTCACTCAGTGACAAAACGTCTAACACTTCGGCACAAACAAACCGAGACGATTAGTTTTTTTGGTTCCAGAAACAGGGCATCAACTTTTATTTTTTCGTGAATGTTGTTTTTTTAGTCGCGCAGTTGTTCACGTCAATCTCTGTCCTGTCCATTTTTTCAGTGTACAAATGTTTCGTCAGAACATCTTAAATATTTGCTACAGGAATACGGTTGAGGGCAGGTGTTGACGCCTCCCATGTCAAACCCTTACTCGTGTAAATTTGTACACAGCCAGAAGTACCAGAATTTGTAATTTAAGGAAAGCGAGCAAGTGATTTCCCGACAAACCACCAAGGTATTCTCTTAGCACCTCATCCTCTGAGCTTTGTTCAAGATGGGTAGCTGTGAACGAATGTCACAAGTGAACAGGCTAATTTAAATGATCACGTGATCATCTGATACTAGTTGATCCATCTTGCGTGACGTCATGAATTCTAGTCCGCTTCGTTGAAACAAATCTACTGAACACTAGTCTGTAAGAGCTACTGCACAGGCCTTACGCAACGAAGCCACGACTCATCGACCATTCAGCTTGATAGGTATCGTGGAAGTTTCTATTTCTACAAGGAACACCACATGACAGAGCCGCGTTCACACTTGTTTTGTTTCTTCAAAGGAACAAGATGAATAATACTATGCGATGCCTTGTTGGGCTGCAAAAGTTGCATCGAACCTTCGTGATTTCAAGGTCTTTCGTTCGGAAAAAATCACCTTTCCTACTGGGCTTGAAGCCCACATGTATGCACCATTTCACGGCAAAAGTCGGTAACAAGTGGTTTGTAAAGCGACATGCGGTTGATTTTTTCCTTTCCGATGGCCGTATAAACGTCAGCTTCCACAAGAATATAAAACACATAGATGAGGCGAAGTTAGCAGAACGTGTCTTCGGGGAGGGGGGGGCTGTATCTCAACATCAAGTGTATATCGTTCCTCGATCAGTCTCTCCGGACATGCTCCAAGAAAGAGTCACGTGACGACGGAGGACGATAAACAGATTGCCGTACGTCAATAGGCAAAAACTGCGTTTGTGAATATCCTACAGGAATGAACTCTCAAGTCTACAAGGAGACTTTATTGCCCCAGTGATTTCGGCCCACGTGACTAGTTGAGAGGAGTTTACTTTCCCCGGGACTTTTAACATCACCGGATCACGTTGTGTAATAGAAATCATGTATGGTTTCGCTTTACATCGAAAAAAAAACGCTAAATCATGTTTCGAGAAAGTTTGTTTGAAATGGAACTGAGATCATTATGAAGAATACTGTGACTCAAACAGGTCTTTACACAGAAGACAATGTACTTTTTCCACTTTGAAATATCTTTAGGGTACCAGCTAATATGTGCCTTACGTGATCATTCGTCAGCAAAAAAATCGAGGGTGCAAATACGGTAGTATTACCGGAATGGAGCCACGCGTGATATATGGCCGATCGATTCTTTCTGGTGGCACTTCTCTGATGTCATTGACAACCAAGTGTTCTTGTGGGGGTGTTTCATGGATTCTACTGCGTTCACATGTGGATATTCAAAGATCGCCACATCTGTTGGCAATCAAACTACTGCAATCACCCTCATCAGTTGTTTCATTCGCCGATCCATTTAGTCAGGCCGGGGAACTCCCATGATACTGAAAAAACACCGTATTAGCGAAATGCACTAATTTGCAAACCAGTCTGGTTATTGCGACAGACTCACCTAGAACCCAGTTGAATCCCTCGTTTGTGATGTTTCCAGGCAACTGCTGAATGTGCTGCACCAGGCCGTCTCATGTTTCAGCCGCTACGATATTCGAGATATCGTGATACATGTACATTCATAATTCACTACTCATAAGGTTGCTGAAAATTCTTCGACAGTCCACGACCGGTTTCGTCTTTCTTAGGGCCCATCAGGTGGGCACAGTCAACCTTGTTCTGGTTGCACGAAATTAGCGAAATGCACTCACTTGAGTAGTACATTGCGAACAAAGACCGTTGGCCACATACTACTGCAATAAGTGTGTGAGTAATAAGCATCTACATAGCCACTTAAGCGGGAATTCTAAATCTGTACGTATCCTTACTCAAGTCTGTTCAAGGTGCCATTCATCGAGTTACGTAAAAATGGGTACTTTCGAGTCTGTTTTCTGTTTTCGACCAAAAAGTAGGCGACTCAGTAGTATGATTCATTGTCAAATATTCAGATGCACTTCGAAGGTAGGTATGTCAGTTTGTTGTGGGTTGTCTATGTTCGTTTCGGGATTCATACGCATACTAATATTTGTAGACCTGTTATGAGTAATAGTTGTGGTCATGTGACGGATAGCTGAACCAGGCAAGTTAAGAACTACAGGTAAGCCTGGAAACTTGTAGACAGAGAGGCCTCAAGCGGAAGTGCAGTATTAAAGTTTGCCGGTCCAGGATCCAAAGGCTCATAAGATATTGATTATTCTCAAGACATTGCACTAAGCAGGCAAGTACAGTTAAACAAAACTCTGTAGTGGTCGAAGAAACGCACTAATCTGTACGACAGGTTAAGGGTGACGGTACATTCATGTGGGGATCCTATCGGAGACTCTTGTTTATGATATTCTTCAACTGAGTATGGTGCATGAATGCCGTCTCAAGTTTCATCTGGTACACTATTCAAAACACCGCAGTATGTTCCTGATGTAACGTGCTACTCATAAGGTCGCCGAAAAACCCTCGACAACACACATCTTCCAGGGTTCTCCCTCGCCTTATTTTCTACTTGAACCCAAGCCGCACGAAATTCGATACGTGCACTCATTTGCGTACCTAGTTGGATTGTTTCAAATAAATCACACCAATTTGTAATTTAAGGAAAGCGAGCAAGTGATTTCCCGACAAACCACCAAGGTATTCTCATAGCACCTCATCCTCTGAGCTTTGTTCAAGATGGGTAGCCATGAACGAATGTCACAAGTGAACAGGCTAATTTAAATGATCACGTGATCATCTGATACTAGTTGATCCATCTTGCGTGACGTCATGAATTCTAGTCCGCTTCGTTGAAACAAATCTACTGAACACTAGTCTGTAAGAGCTACTGCACAGGCCTTACGCAACGAAGCCACGACTCATCGACCATTCAGCTTGATAGGTATCGTGGAAGTTTCTATTTCTACAAGGAACACCACATGACAGAGCCGCGTTCACACTTGTTTTGTTTCTTCAAAGGAACAAGATGAATAATACTATGCGATGCCTTGTTGGGCTGCAAAAGTTGCATCGAACCTTCGTGATTTCAAGGTCTTTCGTTCGGAAAAAATCACCTTTCCTACTGGGCTTGAAGCCCACATGTATGCACCATTTCACGGCAAAAGTCGGTAACAAGTGGTTTGTAAAGCGACATGCGGTTGATTTTTTCCTTTCCGATGGCCGTATAAACGTCAGCTTCCACAAGAATATAAAACACATAGATGAGGCGAAGTTAGCAGAACGTGTCTTCGGGGAGGGGGGGGGCTGTATCTCAACATCAAGTGTATATCGTTCCTCGATCAGTCTCTCCGGACATGCTCCAAGAAAGAGTCACGTGACGACGGAGGACGATAAACAGATTGCCGTACGTCAATAGGCAAAAACTGCGTTTGTGAATATCCTACAGGAATGAACTCTCAAGTCTACAAGGAGACTTTATTGCCCCAGTGATTTCGGCCCACGTGACTAGTTGAGAGGAGTTTACTTTCCCCGGGACTTTTAACATCACCGGATCACGTTGTGTAATAGAAATCATGTATGGTTTCGCTTTACATCGAAAAAAAAACGCTAAATCATGTTTCGAGAAAGTTTGTTTGAAATGGAACTGAGATCATTATGAAGAATACTGTGACTCAAACGGGTCTTAACACAGAAGGCAATGTGCTTTTCCACTTTGAAATATCTTTAGGGTACCAACTAATATGTGCCTTACGTGATCATTCATCAGCAAAAAAATCGAGGGTGCAAATACGGTAGTATTACCGGAATGGAGCCACGCGTGATATATGGCCGATCGATTCTTTCTGGTGGCACTTCTCTGATGTCATTGACAACCAAGTGTTCTTGTGGGGGTGTTTCATGGATTCTACTGCGTTCACATGTGGATATTCAAAGATCGCCACATCTGTTGGCAATCAAACTACTGCAATCACCCTCATCAGTTGTTTCATTCGCCGATCCATTTAGTCAGGCCGGGGAACTCCCATGATACTGAAAAAACACCGTATTAGCGAAATGCACTCATTTGCAAACCAGTTTGGTTATTGCGACAGTCTCACCTAGAACCCAGTTGAATCCCTCGTTTGTGATGTTTCCAGGCAACTGCTGAATGTGCTGCACCAGGCCGTCTCATGTTTCAGCCGCTACGATATTCGAGATATCGTGATACATGTACATTCATAATTCACTACTCATAAGGTTGCTGAAAATTCTTCGACAGTCCACGACCGGTTTCGTCTTTCTTAGGGCCCATCAGGTGGGCACAGTCAACCTTGTTCTGGTTGCACGAAATTAGCGAAATGCACTCACTTGAGTAGTACATTGCGAACAAAGACCGTTGGCCACATACTACTGCAATAAGTGTGTGAGTAATAAGCATCTACATAGCCACTTAAGCGGGAATTCTAAATCTGTACGTATCCTTACTCAAGTCTGTTCAAGGTGCCATTCATCGAGTTACGTAAAAATGGGTACTTTCGAGTCTGTTTTCTGTTTTCGACCAAAAAGTAGGCGACTCAGTAGTATGATTCATTGTCAAATATTCAGATGCAATTCGAAGGTAGGTATGTCAGTTTTCTGTGGGTTGTCTATGCTCGTTTCGGGATTCATACGCATACTAATATTTGTAGACCTGTTATGAGTAATAGTTGTGGTCATGTGACGGATAGCTGAACCAGGCAAGTTAAGAACTACAGGTAAGCCTGGAAACTTGTAGACAGAGAGGCCTCAAGCGGAAGTGCAGTATTAAAGTTTGCCGGTCCAGGATCCAAAGGCTCATAAGATATTGATTATTCTCAAGACATTGCACTAAGCAGGCAAGTACAGTTAAACAAAACTCTGTAGTGGTCGAAGAAACGCACTAATCTGTACGACAGGTTAAGGGTGACGGTACATTCATGTGGGGATCCTATCGGAGACTCTTGTTTATGATATTCTTCAACTGAGTATGGTGCATGAATGCCGTCTCAAGTTTCATCTGGTACACTATTCAAAACACCGCAGTATGTTCCTGATGTAACGTGCTACTCATAAGGTCGCCGAAAAACCCTCGACAACACACATCTTCCAGGGTTCTCCCTCGCCTTATTTTCTACTTGAACCCAAGCCGCACGAAATTCGATACGTGCACTCATTTGCGTACCTAGTTGGATTGTTTCAAATAAATCACACCTGAATCTGTCGCTTGTGATGTTCTCCACATGACTGGGCCTTCTTCAAGAAGACATACTCGAATATTGTCCCAGAAGAAATATAAGGCATCCTTGACAGCCCACGACCGGTTTCGCTCTTCTTGGGGCTCATCAGATAGGCGTAGTCCCCGCGTTTCCGCCAATCTTATATTCTACTTGAACATAAGGTTGATGGGAACTCGGGGACTGCGCCTACCTGATGAGCCCCAAGAAGGGCGAAACTGGTCGTGGGCTGTCGAAGAGTTTTCAGCAAACTTGTGAGTAGTTTCCCTTATGAAAATATACTGCGATATCTCGAATATCGTACCAACTGAATCATGAGGCGGCCCGTGTGCAGCACATTCAGTTGTAGAACAACATAAACGAGAGATTCAGTTGAGTCTCTCGTGAGAACCAAGTTGATTTGCAAATGAGTGTATTTCTTGAAAACAGCGCAATTTGGGTTCAAGTAGAACATAAGCTTGATGGAAACTCAGGAACTGCGCCTACCTGATGAGCCCAAAGTGGAAGGGCGTAACCGGTCGTGGGCTGTCCAATAGTTTTCAGCAAACTTGTGAGTACTTTCCTTCATGAAAATATAAGGCATCTTTTGAAGATTCAGTCGGTATTTAGCTCAGTCTCACGTTGAAACCAACTTGTCAAGTAACTAAATGCATTTGGCAACCTTCGTGTAATTTGGAATCAAACGGAACAAAAACTCAGAGAGTGCATCAAGTTGATGAGCCAAAGAAAGGTGGAACTCGTATTGGACAGTCGTTCAGTTTTCAGCAACTTACCAGTAGTATGTCTTGCCAATAAAGAAGTTGGAAAGCATTCATTTGGGTTGTTGGAGAATGAAAATGCTTCAAAATAAGGCAAGAGTTAGGCATCCACCGGTGTCCCTAAACTCAACAGGAATGCAGGCATATTCTGACGCTGACATGGACAAAGGTGTTCATTATCCCTTCACTTCATCTAAAAATATCTCCAATACTCCAGGAAGTGTACTGCGATCAGGCGACAGATTTCATTGATTGAAAGAAAACCTTGATTTATGGATTGGACATCTCAAATAAAGCCATCTGGTTGCCGTTCACTTTTTTCGCCGGTGCGCACAACAGAACGAGATCTTACAACATGGGAAGAGGACTTATTTAGATGACCAGAATGAATTAAACAACTGAGGAAGTCGAAAAAGTTGACTTAGACAAAATCAATCAATATTTTGAAGAGTTCTCTCATCGACACACATTTGTATCGTGTTCAGTTACACAAGATGCCAGCCGGTCCAAAATGGATCTGGCTACGGACTCAGCGAAGTCACGCCTTGATTGGTCAGAATACAAGCCAATCAGGGTCGAGAGTTTTCGGGTCAGCACCTGTGGCCCCAACAGGAAGACTAGCTCAATCTTGTGAATTTGGTGTTGGTCCTACAAGTATGACTGTTAAATTTTCAATATGATTTCATAAAAGGCTATCTTAAGCTACCGTGCTTTCGGTTGTAGCATAGTGTGCGGAACCAACACAACAGCGGCAATACCGTTTGCAAGACACAACATAAAAATACAAGCTATAATTCTTCCTAAAGAAGTGAGGTAGCGAACACCCACAGAATACAAGACTACTGATGGGAACATTGCATTATTGGGCGTGTTAATTACAAGTTTACTACCTTATCGCAATAGGGAGAGGGGTTACGTCAGAGAGTTCTCAATCGATTGATTTGATGGCAACTTCAAAAGATGGCACCATCTGAAAACAGTGGGAAAGAGAAAGCCACATGGGCTTGGTCAACAAGAAAGGCGCATTCAGCGGTTACAAGCCATTGAACGCGGAAATGAAAAACCGACTTGAATAAAATCCGCAAAACTCTGTGTTCAAGGACATAGTACCGAACATCCCTCACTGTCGTCTGAATGTTCGACAATAAACAAACATGTTTGAATAGACCAATCAATAGTTGCCAAATTGACTACCGTTTGACCGCAGGGGCGGCAGGTTTCATCAATAGTGTCGGGGAAACTTGGCTGTTGTACGAAAGGAACCTTTTTTTGTAGATAATGGTCTTTCTTGTGACTATCGATTTACGGGGCTCACTCCGATTCCAATGAGTTCGAAATAGCCGCTTGTTATACACAGTTATTAGGGTCTCAAATCAATATTCAGGCCAAAGGAATTGCGCGTGTAAATTTACACTACTGAATACGAATGGACAAGTTGAATCCACGTGTAAGGTAACCACTATCAATTGAGTGCTTCTTGCATTGGTTCGCGACTCATGTTTGGATATCCCTAAGATCCTACGTCAGAGTAACATTACGTTTATAGCATATTTATAGCATAATTGCGATACCAAAGGTGGTGCCTCTTTAACTGAAAGGTGTCTAACACGTAAAGGACTGAATTCCATCTCATGGTTGTCTGTACCATTGACTGACTGTCGACTTTTCCTGTCTAGTCCTGGACACCCTCGCAGTATTCCAGCCCTTGAGCCTCCACCAAGTGGCATGGCAGCTAGGCACCGAAACGGCAGAAAAATTTTTAAAAAATTTTCTTCAAACGGGCCAGAATTACTTACCTGTTTGACTAAACCGGTATACAAAAGGAGGGGCTAAACTTCGCGATAAAAGCCTGGAAAGAGATACGACATTGTGTGTAGCCCCATACGTAAAAGCAGAAAGTACCTGTTGTGAAAGTCTGTTGACTGAATTGATGAATCTGTTCACACTAGGTCTGATGTGGACTGAGCAACAAGCCGAGGTGCCTCAAGTTCCTCAGTGTCAATCGGGAATGTGTACAACAGTGGTTCGAAAAGAACCCTGAGTATTCGTAATGCACTACTCATAAGGTTGCTGAAAATTCGTCGACAGCCCACGATCAGTTTTGCCCTTCTTGGGGCTCACCGGGTAGGCGCAGTCCTCGAGTTTACCGCAACCTTGTATTCTACCGAAACCGATCGAAACAGGTCGTGGGCTGTCGACGAATTTTCAGCAACCCTATGAGTAGGGCATTATGAATATCGTGGCGACTGAAACATGAGGCAGCCTGGTACAGCACATTCAGCAGTTGCCTGAAAACAGCACAAACCAGAGATTCAGCTGGGTTCCAGGTGAGTCTCTGGAAAAACCAAATTAGTTTGCAAATGAGTGTATTCTGCTAACCCTTTTTAGTATTCAGTAGTATGTTTAAGTACGTCTCGCCAATTCCAAGATAATGTGGCTGCCTTGCCTGTCCAAATAGTGACTCACAGTCGCCGCTGGGCTGCTTTATTAGAGAGTATAACTGAGATCCATGAAACTCTGTTTCTTGTTCAAATGGCTGCTGTATAAAACTGCTTTATCGACAGTCAGTCATTGGGTCCAGCTAGTCATCTTGCCAGAAAGATGAACACACCTTGTCACGAGAATCTGCAAGGCCACCATGTTCTTAAGCTGAGAGAATGTACTTAATCTCTGCTTATTTCTTCAAAAGCTAGAAAAACAGCTCCAACGGAAGTCAATGGCCCTTTATCAATTTCTGACAATATTGTAAATTTCTTGGGAGTTCCTTTTAACGTTATTCAACGTTCTTCAAATATCCTGGTGCTTGACGTGACGCAGCGATTCCTCGTGAAAAGGCCTGTGTGTTACTGAGTCGGTTGGCTCGCATTCGACTTCAGCAGATTAGAATGTCTACATCCTCACCAAGTAGCAAACTGCCGACTGTCTAACACGAATGAATAGATGGCGGCACCTTTCTTTCAACCTAAACCACTTAGACAGCAACATGGTCCAATGTAAACTTGTAGACAGAGAGGCCTCAAGCGGAAGTGCAGTATTAAAGTTTGCCGGTCCAGGATCCAAAGGCTCATAAGATATTGATTATTCTCAAGACATTGCACTAAGCAGGCAAGTACAGTTAAACAAAACTCTGTAGTGGTCGAAGAAACGCACTAATCTGTACGACAGGTTAAGGGTGACGGTACATTCATGTGGGGATCCTATCGGAGACTCTTGTTTATGATATTCTTCAACTGAGTATGGTGCATGAATGCCGTCTCAAGTTTCATCTGGTACACTATTCAAAACACCGCAGTATGTTCCTGATGTAACGGAATCATCGTCATCATCATCGTCATCATCATCATCATAACGTCAGTGTTCCACACTGATACTCCGCTACCGTACAAGCTAAGCAAGGATCATTCCGCCCGGTGACTGAGGACGATATCAACCCCTGCGCATCTTACCACGGCAGTCTCGAGATCGCCAGAGTTGCGTAGCCGGAAACGGGTGGAGTGTGAGGCGGTGGTTGGCTCAATCACTGTGCTTGCGTTCTTGTATCTAAGACACAACACACATCAATGCCAAGCGAGTCCAGTATGAGAACAAGGGCAACAACAAGGGCTTCAGTAGTAGCCTATTTTCACCTACCCGCCGTGCTGTATGCGGCGAGTAAGGCGACCCGACCGATAGTACCTCGCGACGGCCGATGTGGCAGTTTATGATCGGACGTGGGTTGGGATGCCGCTAGGACGCCTACACCTCAACCAATGCATTTAGCGCAAAAGCCCGACCACCAGGTAGCGGTGTTTGCCTAGAAATGCGAGTGCAATACCATTTTTACAGAACACGTGGCCAAATATGTTCAAATCCCCAACCTAGGGGGCCAAGAGACTGTGTTCGTCAGACCTCTAACCATTGACCAGCCTGGTATGAGAGACTCTGTGAGTGTCTTGCGGAAACACCCAATATAGCTCAATGGATCACTAAGATACACAAACTGTCGCACCACAGTAAGGTCCTTCTCTTCGTGACAAAGGTCCAGTGTATGCCACGCCTGAACCAGTGGTTACTCTGATTAAATGAGTGACACTTTTATGATCGTTTGTCACTTGGTAGATAGCAGACTGACAGTCGCCGATGAACATCGTTCCTAGAAGGGACGAATAGGCGAATCCTAAAAAATCGATAAAAGAAGCTGAACTGATCAATAAAAACTAAACTTCAACCAGTGGACGTCTGGGTATATTAGCGAAGAACTCGTTTCAGCAACAGAGCGAAAACTCGGGGCATAGACTACTCTGAAGAAGGATCGCTTCCGAGGGGCGTCAGGAAGCGAGATATCCGCCAGTGGATGGAGTCGAACTTAGGGACTATCACCAAAAGAAAGGCCACACCCAGTATTTTAAATCTGTCTCTATAAATATTCTAATCGATATCTAGCAGCACTTGAGACATCAGAAAATTTTTGCTTTTTCAGAGATATACTGACCTGATTTATGCGAAAATTAAAGAAACCTGTTGGACTGCGTACAGCTGTCAGTGTATTTGAAGTAGAACCGAAGACAGAGGAAAAATCAATACCGTATTTTGAGTAACGATCAGAGCAACAAGTACACCAGGAACATACGAAATGGATCGATACTGCAAATTGGTCGATGGAAGTGGGCAATGTCAACTGGCGCTACCTAAGGTCTGTGGCCATCACTTAGTGTGCTCACCTTGTGCCTGCTTATCGCATCGAAAGCACCAATGTACACCTGATGCTTGGAATGCTACTGGCCTGAACGATACTCACACTCAAGCAGAGCTAGCTGCGGTTATGCCTGCTGTTCTCCGATTATGTAAACATAGTTTTACAGCCTGCAGTGACACTAACTAAGGAGCCTCTCCTCTCCTTTAGTCACGGTTTGGTCCGAAATGCTCCTAGAAGGGTCCGGAAAGTCCTTTTCGCGCCGATATTTATGCTCCACAGTGATATTGTCATCGCGGATCTGAACGCAGTCGTAGCCTATGAAAGTCGGACGTCTTTGTTAACAGTACCACGACAAAGAAGGTATGTTGCACTGATGCCCGACAAAGATGGTCATAGTCCGTTTTTACAGACAAGAGTTCTACAGCTCCGGCAAACCTTCCAAGGAGCATTTCTCAGGTTTTCTGGTGGATAGAAGGCAAGAGTGTTTCGGAGTAATACACTACTCATAAGGTTGCTGAAAACACCTTGACAACCCACGACCAGTTTCGCCCTTCCAATTTGGGCTCATCAGGTGGGCGCACAGTCCCTGAGTTCCCTTCAACCTTATGTTCAGCTTGAAACCAGATTACACGAGCTTAGCGAAATACACTCATTTGCAAACAAATTTCGTCTTGCGAGAGACTCACCTGGAACACAGCTGAATCGCTCGTTTGTGATGTATCCAGACAACTGCTGAATGTGCTACACCAGGCCGCCTCGTGTTTCAGTCGCTACGATATTCGGGACATCGCGACACATGTATATTCGTAATATACTACTCATAAGGTTGCTGAAAACCCCTTGACAACCCACGACCGGCTTCGCCCTTCCACTTTGGGCTCATCAGGTAGGCGCCCACTCCCCAAGATTCCGTCAACCTTATGTTCTACTGGAAACATCAAAACCGAGAGGTTCAGCTGGGTTCCAGATGAGTCCCTCACAAACGCCAAATTAGTTTGCAAATGAGTGCATTTCGCTAATGCTTCAGCGTACCTTATGTTAGTATTCAAAAACTTGATAATCGATGGAGTTACGTACATCAATATCGGATAAAGTTGGGTGTATGTTTGACACATATGCAGCTAAGGATTATTAGAATCTTACATATTTTAACGAACTGGAAGTTAGCAGAAATCCGCTTTCAGAGAAGTACAACGCAGCTAATGGTTGGTTCCATCTAGTGTTGTTTGCTTTCTGACCTCATAAAAGTGAAACCAATGTTCGATAAATCGAAGTAGAATTCAAGTGGATGTTTTTGGACAGAATACCGACCTTTCTTGAGGGACACACTTCCCCATCCTCACCTGTGATTAAAGCGCGAATTTACTGACCGGAAGGTCGGGGGTTCGAACCCGACCTCCGTCCGTCTACTTTTCCTGTCTAGGCTTGGGCAACCTGGCAGTATCCCGACCCTCTTACTTCCTTCGGGTGGCATGGCATCTAGGCAACGAATGGTTGTTACAGCTGAACGATTTTTCTTACGAGCATTTAGTTTAATTGATCGCTTCACAGAGAGGCGCGATAGGTGAGGTAAACTTCAGGAAACCCAGTGCAAACGGTCTACGCTAACAGGTGGAAATTGCCATGGTTGCGTCTCCATGCAATTTTGTGTTCAATCGGTTACTCAGAATTCAGTTTGGTGTAGAATAACCCCTAGTTTTTCAACCAAGTTGAGGGGCTGTCTTACCAAGATGTCCAGTTCAAGCCAGGTATCGAAGGGCAGCCATCCTAATTTGAAAGGAAGCGCACTGGGGGTCGCCAGCCAAGAACAAACATGTGGACTGATTAGGAAACTTAACACCGTCAATATCCTAAACAGGTTCACGTTGGCCTAGCAGCACAAATAGTCTTTTTTAAGCCTAAACCGTAACAGCATCGATCGGATTTCAGCTGATCACTTCGTAGCAATGCCAATTCTGACTTCACTAAACTCACCATCTAGTGTACTTGGGAAGGTTGTAGGGACAGTGCACTTTTCGGCAGCATATTATTGGAATGGAGGTCAAACCAGAGGACTAATCGAAATCGAGAACTGACCGATCCAGACGGGAAGTGGGAGAAGGAGACTTGTCGCATAGGGGAGCTGTTTAAAGTCACGTGACGTGTATGCCCAATACCCACAATAAGCTAACATAACGGCTGTAATTTTCGGGAATTCTTAGGCAACATTCTCCTTCAGCCAGGTGAACCTCAAGAGGTAGTCTAATCGATACCGCATGTTCGAATACCTCCAATCAGACGTGGTCAGTCTCTCTGTGGTGATCTTTTTTGGCAAGACAAGTTTGGCGGCCAAGTTTGACCGATCGGAAGGTTCCTGGTTCGAATCCAGCTCCGGGAAACTGACTGCTCCTGTCTAGGCTTGCGCAACCAACCCTCGTACGTCATTCCCGTGGCATGCTAGCTACTAGGTGTTACAGTCAAACGATTCATTTATTTACTATTTAGATCGTTTTACGTATGACCTCCCAAGAGTAGAGCACAAGCTAGAATTATATTTTTTTTATGAAAAAATAAAGTCGCAATGACCATGCCTCTGAAACTTGAAAAGGTTGTTCATCTTTTTTCCCCCGTCCGACAATAATTCATCCTAACCCAAGCTGTCGCGAATAGTGGGACAGTTATCCAACTGTTTCTGTTTTTAAAACACTAAGGCTCAGGGTTTGTCGTTCGACCACCCTAGTCTAGCGCCATTATGATCAGATAAACCAACTCCGCTCTTGGCAGATCTTTGGGTCTTATACGCCAAGCAAATCTGCGCTTATCTGAATGCATGTCTGTGGGGCAGGGGGGGGGGCAGAGCCGGGGCATGGGACAAACTGTATTGCATCTCAGAGTGACCTTTTACGAGAAATGCCGTTGGAGCCAACAGTTCGACCTTTTTTTCAAACATGTGCTACATGTTTTCTGGGGCCGAGTGATTTGCTCCAACAGGTGTGACTGGCGACTTACCGGTTCTTTTTGGTAGTGGGTGGTTACGTGCTGTGCTGTGCTATGCTGTGCTGCAGATCCCGTCGCGTGCATACACGCCGGACGAAACACGAAAGCCGTGTTTTATGGGCGTTCAGCTGTTCATGTGAGGTCGTGGAGAATGAAGGCCAGAATTGCGATTAACCGTACAATACAGAGAGAGAGAAAGAGGATAGTGCTGACTCAGGTAAGCCTAGTATTGAATTGTACTAACCCACTGGATTTGGTGTGTGTGTGTGTGTGTGTGTGTGTAGAAACAAGGTTACGACAGTTTTGGTGGTCTCATTCGTCATCAAACCCTGTTTTGCTTTGCATTAGGTCAACGCTACACTTATCTGATCAGAAAAGCTTTTTTCTACAACCGGGAATTACTTCCTCAAACTTTTGAAATGCAAGCCCCCCCGCGCCCCCAATTCTTAATTACGTTTCCCCCTTGGCGCAGACAGAAAGGAGAAGCGTCTTGGTTCTCGAAATGGTCTAATCAATTTCTCAAGAGAAGATACAAGGGTAAGAATGTCAGATTTTCCAGCTAGAATTCAGGTTAAATGGTTGACGTCCTCAGTAGAACACCGACGTATTGTTTTTGATATAACTTTATTCGGATAGGACAAAAAACCAAGCCATGGTACAGTTGGTAGAAACATATTTTAGTCACAACACAGGTTAAACTGTCATGGGGTCGGAACACGAGATGAAACAACAGTATTGACTGAGGTTCACAAAATTACGGCCCCTTTTTTGTACTTTTCGCGATACCTGTGATAGCCTAAGATATCTGGCGCAGTTCAAGTTAGCTCAGTAGTTAAGGCGTGAAATTACTGATCAGAAGGTCGCTGACTCGAGTCCAAACCCGGCATCTTGACTGCTCCTGTCTGGGCTTGGGCGACCTGGCAGAATCTAAGCCCTCGTGCTTCCTTCGGGTCACATGGTAACTCAGCGCCGAAAGGGGGCTACAACTGAAAAGTACACGAATGAGTAAGACGTGGAAACAACTTTGCTTGCAACGGTGTGCAACGCGATGCTTACCAACCCCCCACGATGGCCACGTGACATTTATCTTCAGAACCTGTTTGGGTGGCACCACATATGAGGGAAAGTTTACAACCAAACGGTCAAATTTAACGAAAAGAACACCGATCAGGTATGGTTTGTTTTTCAAGGTAAACTTTCTAGACTAGGGGGGGACTGGCGCTAATCGGGTATATGTGATGCACATCTGGATTCATCAAAAACGAAAGATTCAACCAGGTTCCAGGCGAGTCTTCCACAAAACCAAATCGATTCGCAAATGAATGTATTTGGAGATAGACACTCGTTTGAAAAATCACGATGGTGTTGCAAACAAAACCCAATGAAATCTTTCGTTTCGATTATTCCTCAACTGAATGGGCAGTATAAAGGTGGCATCCTATTCACGTCCCGTATGCTACAAAAGAGAGATTCAACACAAAATGAATTTTTAAGTTCACCTGGTGTTCCGATACGTAACAGAGTGGATTAGAAGTCTGGGATTAAGTCCACTTAATGGGGCATACAAACAGCAGCGCGGCTAATGAGTTGTTCAGAGTTTTCACTGACCTTTTGAGTAATATATGGATAGATTTCTCAACGATATACAAGGCGCGATTTTTCTCTTTGTTCGGTTGTGACATACATGTCATACCCGAGAGTTTTACGGAGTCTGCCGTTAGTTCCACCTCAGTTTCAAAATTCAAACCACACAGGGCTGTTTGACGGACTGGGTTCTGTTAAAAACAATCCTCTGTCAAACCGTTTTTTATTGCAGGTCTTTTTTTTGAGGGGTTGTGACTCAGCTATCTGATCGATGGCCCTGTGCGATGATTACTCAAGTGGTCAGCCGTATAGCATGGTCTGATGCGATCGACGTGTCACGTGACGACATGTCATGTGATGTCCAGGCAGCATTTCAGACGTTAGCGTTGATCGATAGCTGCAATAAAGGCAAAATCACGATAATGGCTTTCCAGGTATTTCTCACTGGGCAATATCTTTCCAACCATGTTGGCAAATGAAAGGAAACGGAAGACAAATATTATTGCCGCATTACTGTGTCACCTCACATGCGTTTTTATTCTCAGGAATTTGGAAACTTGCTTCGACACAAACCGAGAAGTTCACGAGTTTTTCTATACTGCAGTCTGCATGCATACCTGTCTTCACCTTCACATGAGTAGAAAAAAAAACGGAATTCCATTTCTGTTTCATAATTAATCCCATGGGTGCAGACAACCATCAGACACCTGTGTAATTTGTCAGGCCTCTTTGTTCCATTGTTCTTCCAGGCTATTCGCGCAGTGATGGCACGTGACAGGGTAGGGGATAGGTCATAATGGTTCATTTCATTTTTTCCGTTGTCGAAGGCATGGAAACCAGAAGGGAGGAAGGAGGACAAAATGGGTAAAAGTGTGTATGAGCCGAGGAGGTTTTCAAATTAGCTCGTAGAATTGCTATTCATTGCAAAATACAACATAATGGTGCAGACCCCTCAAAACCGGTCTGTTTACTGTTCGTTGCTGCTATGGGAACCAGGTCCAGAATTATGGTCTTCCAGGAATTCAATTTAGTTTCAACTCCAATTTTGTGCAGAACAACGCTAGAATTTCTATCAATAGAGTGACAGGGATATTGAAAAAAGCGGCAATGTAGAATGGGCTCGGTGGCTGTGATAGTACTGCACCATGAATGAAACGTCCCTTCAGAGAAGTACCTGTTGATTTTACTACTGTTCCGATACTTTACTGCTGCATCAATATCATGTCAACATTGATCTTGTGCTGTAAGCAGAGACAATGCATGCTGAAAAGTCGGGGGCATCTGGGCATCTTTTTCATCCCTGTTTAAGTGAAGTGGTAGAGAGATTGGAAGCTAGGAGATTCCGGTTAGAAGTTGGCTGGTATACCGTCCGACCACGTCTGGCGGTTCAGCGGAGTGACTAACTCATACTTAGCCAAGGTCTACGACAGCTCAGCTATTCATCAGACACTTTAGCTGACTTGATCTACCTATGGCTAGCTCCTCTAATGGCGACAATTTTGTGTGAATAACACTCAAACCACTCATTGATTTGCTGTCAAAATAGAAATTTGATCTACTCGATCCCTTAGACGACTGTAATGACGTTGAGCTTGCTGTAAAACCCTTTCGGTGCCTAGCTGCCACGCCACCCAAAGGTTGCACGAGGGCTAGACAGGGGAAGTCGGTTGGCAGGGAGTCGGGTTCGAACCACGGACCTTCCGGTCAGTAAATTCACGTTCTAACCACTGGGCCCATATGTTTTACGGTTATAATGCAAACGAAACTTAGTGTGGTGCGAAATGTCCAAAAGACCGCCATTAATCTATCACGATGGTTATCCCAGGAAATGATTTCGACTAATATTTAATGAATGGAACATAATCTTTCTGTCGCCCAAATTGTTGTCGCTTCGCAACGTCAAAGCTTTGCTCATGGCAACCCAAAGCTGTTCTTTCCGATGGAGAACTGATAGTTGGAACTTTTTTCGCAATCAGGTCATCGAATTTGGGAATTGTACACCGAGATGGATGTGAGCCACTCAGGAAAGAATTGACGGATTGAATAAACGAAAACTTGTGTTTGATTTCAAGGAAACCAATCCAAGAGTTCGCTTTTAATCAAACCCTGGATGATTTTTTCAACATTTGGAAGGCTTACAGGTGTCTCGGTGGGATTTTACTGATACAAAGCTGGAGCCCACCAGGAGACACTTTCGGTGAGATAAGCATCAAAGGGAAAACCGTCTTTGCTCCGAGCATGAATTGTCTCGGATGCCTCGGACGGGATTCGCGTTGCGCAACACCGGTTTCAACAACGTCTACGAGGGTCGGATGGCGGCTTTCGTTTTTTTTTACTTCAGAAGCAGGTGAAAACACGACCTTGTGGTTGGCTCGCTCAGACAAACAATGTAGTGAGTCCGATGGGATTTGTCGTAGGTGCCGCTGTTCTAAAATACCGTACAAGTTGAATTAAGCGACGCCCAAAGGGTGGAAGTCACACGGGGGTAAACCTGGTCTAATTCAGCTTTCTCGCTTGGCAACAGATTAACAAATCCCATGGTACTTCTTGGGAAGTGACTGTTGTTTAGTTTGAAAAAGTGTCGGTTACCCTGAAGGATTTCGCAACGAAAACGTAGCTCTTCAACGGAATATCTCATTTTTGGGACTCCTGGTGGCAATGTCACCCAATGAAGGATCGTCTCTTCTCTCGATCGATAAAAACTGCCGGTGAAAGAGGTGTGATGGAATTTCTAGTCACGTTAGTATGTTTTCTGAAGCTTCTTGGCGGAAATGAGTCAAATGACTTCACAACAGATGGTAGGTAAAGTGAATCGCCTGTTCTTGGACAGGAATGTCACTACAGAGTATGACTCCTGTTTTCTACAGTATACACATGTAGTGATAAGCAGATATAATGAACATTTGAATTATTTGTGATGCACTACTCATAAGGTTGCTGAAAACTCCTCGACAGCCCACGACCGGTTTCGCCCTTCCAATTTGGGCTCATCAGGTGGGCGCACAGTCCCCGAGTTCCCTTCAACCTTATGTTTAGCTTGAAACCAGATTACACGAGCTTAGCGAAATACACTCATCTGCAAACAAATTTGGTTTTGCGAAAGATTCACCTGGAACCCAGCTGAATCGCTTGTTTGTGATGTTTCCAGGCAACTGCTGAATGTACTGCACCAGGGTTCCAGGAGAGTCTCTAGAACAACCAAATTAGTTTGCAAATGAGTGTATCTCACTAACATGGGAATTAGTTCAAAGTCATTTATTTGTCGCTTCCCCCAAAATGAGTACTGGTATGTATTGCTATTAGAAACCAACTGGTCACTTTGATCCTGCGGGTACCGGGTTACATAATGGGGCGTGTTATGGTTGATTGGTTCACAATGCAAGCAACCAATGTTGACAGCCGAATAACGGTGGCGCACTTAGATGACGTCGCGCTCGTGTTGTGTTACACTAATGGATCTTGGTGCGACTAACTCGCAACAAAGGCTAGCACTGCTAGTTCGAGACAAAACCCCACCCACTGGCGTCCGTTGCCCCTTAAAAGCAGACTCCATCACCATCAACGCGAGCGATCCGGGACAGGATAAGAACCTCTTTGCCGACTATCACGTCCCCAACCAGTGACAGACT
This sequence comes from Opisthorchis viverrini, assembly GCF_000715545.1. NCBI lineage: Eukaryota > Metazoa > Platyhelminthes > Trematoda > Opisthorchiida > Opisthorchiidae > Opisthorchis > Opisthorchis viverrini. The sequence continues at coordinate 185,494 of NW_008751865.1, forward strand.
ACACTTCTCCGTGAGTGTGTAACTGGACTAGAATGGATCGAGTCCGAGAAACAAAGCGAGGGAGGTGTATTTTGTCAATCCGATCCATGAGTCCGATGGGTAGGGTGTGTGGTGGGCTAGGTAGTGCCAGCGACAACTGAACAACTGATGCCGAACTGATAAGCCGTCGTCTGGCGGTCGCCGCCACCGAAAAAGCTGTCACTGAGTCGATCTGGATGCCGCGGACAACAGAACGACAACAACAGTTGTTCGGCCACTCACTCTGTTGCGCCTGGTGGAGGGCCACATGCGAGAAAATCTACTCTATTTGGCGCACTCTTACGTGTTTGGCTGTCGACCTATTATGCTAATACTTGGGAGTATACGAGACGAAATATCTACTGTGTGCGCAACCCTTACCTGGTTTGAGTGAGGAAAACCGAATCATGTAGCGCAAATTATACCTGTGGTTATTCATTTTGGTTGCCCAGTCAAAATAACAATATTTCCGTAATATACTACTGACAAGCTCACTGAAACATCTTAGCCTACGACCGGTAGGCACATTCCCAGAGCTTCTGTCAACCTTATATTCTGATTGGAACCGAATTGCACGAAATTAGCGAATATACACTCATTTGCGAACAAATTTGGTTTTGCGAGAGACTCACCTGAAACCCAGCTGAATCACTCATTTGTGATGTTTTCAGGCAACCGCTGAATGTGCTGCACCAGGCCGCCTGATGTTTCAGTCGCTACGACATTCGAGAAATCACGATACATGCATATATTTCTAATGCACTACTCATAAGGTTGCTGAAAACTCTTCGACAGCCCCTTCTTGGGGTTCCTCGAGTGGGTGCAGTCCCCGGATTGTCGACGAATTTTCAGCAAACTTATGAGTAGTGCAATACGAAAAGTACGCTTATTCTCGCGAGAGGCATGTGACAAAACACTCGGTGACTTCCCCACCTGGTCGCTTGAACCAACAATCAGGTATATGTTGATGCCTCGTTTAGAATGAGTGGACCCGAGAGGAACGGGCATTTGCTTAAAATTTGTCACCTAAACACTAAAAACCAAGCTACGCAGCAAGCGTTTGAACAGGGAGGAAGCAAACACCATCACAGCCAAAGCTGGAAGGAAAACAGTTTACATTAGGCTCTCGTTTAAGGGAGATATACCGGCCGACCTACTGACTAGAAGACTCTCCATCAGTCTCAACAAAGTTTTCCCAGCAGCAACACTCCGAACGTGGTTCACCGGCAATCGTTTGTGCCCCTTTAATTTCAAGGATAGAGTGCCTGTCCACGCCCAAAATATGTTAGTTTACTCATTCTCTTGCGGCTGTGCAGCGGAATACATCGGACGCACGACTAGGCAACTCGGTCAAAGAATGAAGGAACACAATCCACCCTGGCTAGCTTCTGGAACTAGGAGGACGATAACCAGTTCTGTAGTACAATGTTGGGTCGGGAAATCGGGTGATGAGCACAACTGTTATGTCACCTGAGTGCTTGTCGAACTGTTTTCAGGAACCTGGCACACAGGGCTGGATAGACAAATTACTTCTTGAAAATTGCGGTGACCTTCAAGCAACATATTTATTTGAAGAAACGAGAGTTGCTGCCGATATTCGGTTGACGGCTCTGCTAACATCCAGTCAATATGCATTTTTTTTGGGGGGGGGGAGGGAGCTACACATTCTTATTTCCGTGCAGTCCTCTTTGCCCTATGGACATTCAGTGTTCACCTTGGTTCCTTGGTACCGTGGTAACCAAGCATTTATACCTGTGTTCCGTATGCGATGTACCTTGATTTGAGTGTAACTCCATTTGGAGACCAGAGTTTTTCTTACACTACAACAATACGAAAAGACGAGGGAACTTTGGAACTTCACAGACCACTGGGGGAATAAAAGTACGACGCGCAACGCCCTTCGTTGGAGGAGTGGAAGGGGGGGGGGAGAAACTGGACTGGGCACGCTCTTCTCACGGGCAGCTTCAAAGTTTCAAAGCACAGTGTACAGTGCCCACCCGGATGGAACTTCATCCAGTTCAAGGGTCCTATACCGCCTTCAGATGCCGAAGATGAAGGCAAATTTCACCAGTTCGCGGTAGCTTTGGAATAACCAACGCCATCTGAAATGAACAGCAATCGCCCTCGAACAAAATTATAGAGGTGTTCTATCCTGGTGAGGAGGTGTCAGAACAGCACCTGGCCTTTTAGGTATTGCGACAAGATGATTCATTCATTTCAGGTCAGTGAACTGTCAAGCTCCGACATGGTTACTTCTTCATTGAAGGGTATTGCGATAATATCACTGTTTGTCATTGGAAACTTATAATATGGATGAATGATATAATTCATACCGTTGAGTCGCTATTCTTCAACACCAGCGAATAGAGGTGAATTCAACCTGGCCTGAACTCTGGTCTTGAGCCTAGGTGGATCTTTTCCAGATAAGCCCCGCAAAAAATTAACCCCCGCCACCGAAAAAAGATTAGAAAAAAGAAGATACGAAATTTGCACCTTTAGTTTTTATTGAGGGGGGTGAAATTGAGACATGTCATTATTAATTTGCGTGAAAAGGTCCGCTTTTCGATACCTTTGCCTCTAAACGAACTCACACAAGTGGCTGTACACTAAAGATCGGTGTGTGCCACATTCCCATTTATTCTGCATCTTGCAGATGTGCCAAAGAGATTCGATGGTTTGTGTGCGAGCTTCAGTCGTTGGATCCACAAAGTTTTCGGTATGGGTAGCCGTTTCATGAGCATAATTCATGTCAGTCATCGTTTCCATTAATTGGTATGATGCCCACATATCGGAGATGATGATTGAGCAGGGAGCGATGCGGGCCTGGATTGTGTCCATCAAAGTGGCCGCAGTTCGATCTGGCACTGCATACATGAACACCCGACAGATCCTTTCGAAAATCCACTGCTAGGGAAGGACTCGCCCTGTGTGATTGTTACGGCAAGATATTAGCGTTTCATCGATTTCGACGTGTTGACCTGAGCCGGCGATAACTGTTAGAGTCTGCCAGGCGCAAACTTCGCGAAGAAAGTTCATCCAGTCAACAGCGGTCGTGTGGCTTACAGATAATTCGTCTGAGCAGAATTTGATTTTTGCCAAATTTGTGGACTAGCATTAAATGAATAGAATTACTGTCCGAACCTCCATCCTAGACCGCTCCAGCCAAGTTCCCTTTCGAAGACCGATTTCTTGCCGACACTGTCGGCCATTACACCTCCACCCATCAGAAACAGTTGAAAGTGTCATCTGGTGGTCATTGTTGCATAAACGTTGTTGATGGATCACTTCGTGGCTTTGCGAAGAACGCATTGCCGTCTCCTTGTGATGAACGGGAGTTGAAAACGTCAGAAAATTCATTTAAGGTTTTACGAAGGTCCTAGAAAATTAAATTTTTGCACAAAATGAGTCTAGATGCGGATAAGGAATTATTTTTATCAAAAATAGGTCAAGACTGTGTGCGCGCATTGTAGCTGGCATGGCAACAAGTGGGGGGGGGCTTAACTTTTCGCACATGCATTTTTCCATTAGCGACGGGGCTTATCTGGAAAAGACCCCCGAGTATTCATTCAGCCGAGGTTTCCACAATGTTCCTTGAAAATTCCTGGTAAAACTCGAAGGTTTGCTTCTGGAACCACAACTTCCGAACACGAGCCGGACACACTTCTCTTCCCACCCAAAAACTAACTGGACCAATTCCACTTAGGCATCTATCAAAGGCACCGACCGTAAAATCAAGTACCATCTTTCTCATCAACCTGTGCGGCTCACCACCTCTACACTTAATCCAAAGGCGAATTTACATATCAATCCATCAAAAACAAAAGTGTGCCATGGGATGAATGCAACTAACCGACCGGCGCACGTGGCCCCAAGTGAATTTAGAGTGACCATTGCTATAGTGATAACGGTGCTGAGTCTCTGCCGCCGACTTTGTCCTGTCACTACCATCCTCATTTCCAAAGCCACCAACGTTGTCCTTCTGGGAGAGAGGTGGACCCACTCATTCCATTGCTTTCACACCGAGTCAAAGCTTTTTCGCGCCACGTGCGCTGCCCAGCGGAACACGGTTTGAACAGAACAGGGCACCGCACTGCGGCATTATACCTAAACATTTGATGCAGCTCCTCAGAATGGCATGCTGTGAATAGCAGACCGCCCGCTGCATCTTCCACTGTCCATATTTTAAAGAGAGAGTTTTGACGCATGTTAAAAATTAATTTCCAAAGAAGTTTTGCTTCGTTTGACGACATGAGGTATTTCCGGGAACATTCTTTGTCAGTTTTAGCTGATTTCCAAAGACTGCGAATATTCTCTCTCATGTTTTCGTTGTAAAAATATTCGAGGTGTAGCGGTACATGTATAGACGCAATGTACTACTCACAAGTCTACTGAGACTACTTCGACGGCCCACGACCTGTTTCGCACTTCTTGGCGCTCATCAGGTGGGCGCAGTCCCCGAGTTTCCGTCAACCTTATGTTCTACTTGAAAGCAAGTCGCACGAAATTGGCGAAATACACCCATTTGAGTCCCCCGAAAGACGAAATTTGTTCGCAAATTGGTGTATTCCGGTCGTGGGCTGTCGAACAGTTTTCAGCAAACTTGTGAGTAGTTTCCTTTATGAAAATATACTGCGATATCTCGAATATCGTGCCAACTGAAACATGAGGCGGCCTGTGTGCAACACATTCAGTTGTAGAATATCATACACAAGAGATTCAGTTGAGTTTCTCGTGAAAATCAAATTGATTTGTAAATGAGTGTATTTCTTGAAGACATTACGGTTCACTTTAGTTGGTGGCTGGTTGCGAGAACAATTCCCGTTAGAATCTGGAGATCTGAATCTAGGTAGATCTGTCTGAGTTGTGACGATTATTCACAGGTGAACTGAAGGCAGATCCTTTTGGTATAAACGTGTACCGTTTGCTACGAACACATCAATATCCTCTCATCTGAAGTAGCAATCATTAATAGTGCGAACACCACAGATTCTTAGGTGACATATCCAGCCTAGAAAGCGTCACTTTGGTCAGAAACTACGCGTTGTTTGTCGTCAAGTTTTTATCACTTACTGACCAAAGGTGTAGTATGAAAGTACCGAGCCATCGATGTCGATATTTGATCCAAGTCTAAAGACGAATGAGAACTGGGAGAACGGCTTTTCTAACACGAACTACCTACTTAAAAAATATGAGTAATCTATCCAACAAACATGAGACTTCACCAAGTCAAACGGGAGTCTCTCTGCAAGAAGACAGCCGAAATAGTTTTGTGAAAGGTTTTTATATGGGAGAAGAATGGCTGGATATACATCTTGTAAACGTTCTTCAAAATGCTAATCAATCGATCATCCATGGCTGAATGGTAGAGTATTTAACTTCCATTCAGAAACTATGGTATCGAGTCCCCTCTGAGCCATATGTGTTGTGCATCACCGATGTCTCTCTATATATTTGAAAAAATCAGCCTAGTAGTTCTCAACTCTTCAGCCAATCACAGATAATATGAGCTTTTCTATGGAAACGGCAAGAGTGCTGCTCTTTCCTGTGTAAGCGCCCACATCGCTGGCCAACCAGTAGATGCTGAGGATTAAAATATTTCACCTCTTGCCGACATCGCAGGATGCACGTGCCTGGTGATTCCCGCCAAGGATGATCCAGCTGCACCCTAGGTCATGGCCTTGAAATGCACCAATCAATGTCGGCTGATAGATGGATAGCGATTGGGCTGTTCAACTGAAGAGGAAGTGGATGCAGGTTATTGATTTTCCTACTCTCATTGAAGTTGCCATCTTTTAGGTATACTCTTTCGATTTTTTACCCACTCTGGATCACAGTACATACCGTTTCCAACCCCCTACCCAAAGGAGATTTATATTACGCTAGGAATGGGCGGATTTCGAACAGCATACGAGGGTCATCCGACGACGGACAGAATGGCAAACAAACTGGTGCCTAGAAATGGTATTTAGCTTACCCGTCAGATGCGTGAAGGCAAGGAATCTCGCGGTCACATCGTGAATCATCTGTGAGGGCGTAGGACAATGTGCTTTGCAACACATTTTGGGAAACACGTGCGTCGTGTTCTTGGCTTCTGTCACTCTTCTGGCACACACACACTGAGAGTGAGGGTTTGGGAAGACCGGTCTAGAAAGCATTACTGATCGGCACTTACTGCCGATGAACCGCCTTTATCGAGACTTTTCCAGAACCCTGATTATTCCAGCTTCACCGGGCCAGTTATGTGGCCGCATCTTACAAACGAACCCAGCTTTTCCTCTGTTTTCTCCCGGACAATTTTATGTTCCACTGTAATCGTTTGTTCCCTCATTGACTTGGTCATAAAATTGTCTTATCCTTGTACACGGACACACAAACAAAAATGTGATCTTCCCGCCTGTGGTACCATCTTCCCCCCTGTCCCAAACGCGCACTGCCAGTCATTGCAAGAAGACAAGTTCTCTGGAGGAAGAGCACTGCTTGACACTTACTTTCTCTGGTCTCACAGACATTTGGGAATCACCATGATAAGATCACTGACAGATAGGTCTCAGCATCGTCCGCTAACTTGGATGTCCGTTCTCCCCCCCACCCCCCCCCCCCCCCACCCCACCCACCCTCACCATGATAAGATCACTGACAGATAGGTCTCAGCATCGTCCGCTAACATGGATGTCCGTTCTCCCCCCCCCCACCCCCCCGCTCCAACAAACAACACACCCAATGTTCACACAAGGACAAGAGGAAAAAATAACCTCGTGAAAACGGGGGAGGGGGTTGATGCACCTTAACGCATATGGGGCGAGGACAACAACACAATGAATACACACGTGCCTTGAGTACAACTCCAACAACGACGCGTCGTTCACCTAATTCCATTCTACCCCCTCACCGCTGTCAATTTGCTGGATTTATGACCAGGTATGTCAGAGACTCGACGCGGGCACTGATATCCCATTAGGTTATTTGGCTTAGCCACTTTGAGGCTATTGGACTGTGCTGAGTGAATGAATGACATGCTCAGTAAGTTTTTTTGAACTGTTTATGAGTTAGCCGCGAAGCGAAAATTACACAGCTCACTCATAAACGGCAAATGATAGACTCAGCTGAATCGCTTGTTTGAACCAGCTGACGGAATATACCACTCATGAGTTTGCTGAAAAATCTTTGACAGTCCACGACCGGTTTCGCCCTTCCATTTTGGGCTCGTCAGGTAGGCACAGTCCCCGAGTTTCCGTCAACCTTATCATCTACTTCAACCCAAATTGCACTGTTTTCGAGAAATACACTCATTTGCAAATCAATTTGCTTTTCACGTGAGACTCAACCCAACCTCTCATTCATGATATTCTACAACTGAATGTGCTGCACACAGGCCGCCTCATGTTTCAGTTGGCACAATATTCGAGATATCGCAGTATATTTTCATAAAGGAAACTACTCACAAGTTTGCTGAAAACTCTTCGACAGCCCACAACCGGTTTCGCCCTTCCACTTCGGGCTCATCAGGTAGGCGCAGTCCCCGACTTTCCGCCAACTTTGTGTTCTACTTGAGCCCAAACTGTACCAATTTCGACACATACTCCCACTAGTATATCACTTTGTCTTTAATTTGAGATTCAGCTGACACGCAGCCGATGTTCTTCAAATGAATGTGCTGCACGAAGGCAACTTCGTGTTTTGTTTGGCACGATATTCCAGATATCGAAGTGAATTTTGTTGAAATAACTCACCGACGACTTGCCTGATGAGGTTGAAGAAGAGTGCTTCCAGGGTTCTTGACCTCGCTCATCGATAATTTATGCAAATTTTCAAATTCTTTTTCTGATTGGCTGCGAATCACCACTATGTGAAATGCCAGTGACATTAACGTCATGGTAGGGTCTGTCCTCGCCGTAGTTGACTCGTTGTTCAAAACACCATTTTCAGGTTACAACGATGGATTTACGCCAGCTGCAAAAGTGCGTTTCTTTGGAGATCTCGCTGCTGCTGTTGTGTACCCTGCGCCGGAGAAGCATCGTCATCATCGTCATCATCCGAATAAATTATTGATTTAATTATTTCATTACTTAATTTATTTATTTATTTATTTATTTAATTATTTATGAAGGGGAAATAAGAGAGCAGAGTGCGTGAGGCAGGATCTAACGCAGGTCTATCGCAAGCAATTAGAGATGCCTACACCCCCAATAGCTCGATCTGACAACCTGGACAAACTGACGGCATCGAACATTGATGAACGAGCCCATAAATTGCCGTCGCTCATTTAGTACAGATTCCTAGACGCTTTACAGGGCCCCGATTTTGTGTCCCCCTCAGCACCCTAGATAGCGTGTACTTCTAAACTGCGGGCTTTGTTGCCCAACAAAGCAACCCTGATACACCACTTAGGTGGTCGTTCTAACTTAAATTTCCAGCCGCGCCGTCTGATCGCTGAGTTCCATTCAACAACACAGCCTTCAGTCTTACCAGGCATGTTAGTCGTGTTCCTTGACCATCCGAGAAACGATGGGTCATTAGCCCGGGTTAGTACCAACCTGGGAATCATTTCACTTGGATGATGTGAGCTCCCAAATTATCTTACTCGCTGCTCAAGTGATTCACCGTTTTCAGAGGAACCACGCGGTTATGTCATGTGAACCCTGTGATTGGAGGATGAGTGGCGCCTTATTTCATTGTGTTCCAAACCTCCAGGAAACTCATATTTTTGACAAAACTATCTTGACGGGAAGCAAGTGAGATGGTGTTATCAGATAAGGTAGACGCTTCACCGTTTCAAGTCGGTAAACCCTGTGTGTTTCTTTCAATGTTTCCCGGAGCCGCTCTTGAAAAGGTGGGAGGTGTGGAGATGACGTATACCTGAGATGATCGCTTGGATGCTCACAGCAAGAGGGGAAATCGAAACTGGGAAAAAGTGGAAAAGTTAGTGAAAACAACTCAGGTCTCGGCGTAACATCCTACTTAAAAGGCTGCCAAAAACTCTCAGAAAGACAAGCACCGGTTTCGTCTTTTTTTCAGGGTTAATCTATAAGGCGTGGTTCTTCAGTTTCCAGGTTGTACACTTTTGGTGAAATACACTCATTTGCAGATCGCATTCATGCTGATCCCTGATTCTGAAGGGACGTGGGGTTGGTGTCGGCGAATCCGTATCGAGGCAGTTAGAAAGCGCGTTTTTGGTTGTGCAACGGGTACTTTTACTGAAGAATGTGTCCAGCACCAGAAGCTGCGTTGGTTGGGACATGTGTTACGTATGCCGAACCATCGTTTGCCGAAGAGAGCGCT
>NW_008751865.1:196102-202519 GCF_000715545.1 Opisthorchis viverrini
TGACGATGATTCGGATGATGGTGATGATGATGATGATGATGATCGTGACAGACTCAAATCAATTCCCACAGCTGAATGTAACTCGCCAACTTGGGCCTACCTGAGCGTTGCAAGATCGTTAAGCCGTGTGACTTTCTGTGCACTTGGCGGGTGAACGGTATCTTCGAGAGATGTGTAAGATTAGAACCTCAGGGAAGGCAAACCAATGTCGGAGCTGGGTTTCTATGCGATACTATTATTGTAAGACAAATTCATAAGTTATACAAACTTCGACAGTAGATAATCGTCCAAAACAAATGGGCCGAGTGGACTACAAGAGTACGAAGCGAATGAGCAAACATGCTCTCACGTGAGACAGTCACACGTGCATAAGGTCGGCCCAAAATCACTGGATGACCTCAAGGTCAAGTGAGTGAGGACAGACAAACGCCAGTTCATATACACGCACTAAAAGTAAAGCGGGGAAGAAGAAACGTGGGGGATTTCAAAGTAATGGACGATACACCTAGTATAAACAAATTATGCCTTCAAGACGCAAAACAGGAATACAACGTTGGGTCTCTTATTCATGTGGACCATACGCTATATGACAAAGGTGGCACTATGAAAAACCCCCAGTTTTACGTCAAAACCAGAAATAAATGGCAACAAAACAGTGGAACGGAGCCGATCTCGTGGTCAGCCAATCAGCTTCGGTACTTGGGTTCAAGGAAAGCTTTTGTCAAGGTCATTTGTGAGCCCATATCGGGTTGGTATTGATTGATCAGTGTTATTTAACTGAACGCTAAGAATTTCTAGTTGAGGCCGCCTAATAAAGTTCTCAATGCCATGCACTCTTAGCTCATAACTCCCAACTCTTCAGAAAGAGCAACGGTTTTTTTGTGAGAAAAAAAACGTTGATCTCTAATGGCCACGCAGAACAATTTACCAATGTCCGGTTCCAGTTCCGGGGACATCAATTAACCTCAAAAGTACGGTACAAGTGACATGATGTAATCGGCTCCGTACTTTTCGGGGTTCTCAATTAATCCTCCTCTCTTCAACGAGGCAAGTCAATCTCCGATGTGTGGCTCGTACGGAGCCTCTTTGGATGCCGACTTAGGTGCAGTTCCTGGTGAGCCTACATCTGAGCAATCGCCTCCCGAAAACATTTACTTCTTTATGTGAGCCAGGTAACTAATTGATCGGCCAGCGGCCTAGCTGCTGAGACCTGAAAACATCGATCGCCAAGGAACGCAGAGTTGACCAGCGTCCAGAATTGTACGGTACAATGTCAACTTGGAAGTGTTAGCTTTCAGTGAGATCATGTGGATCGATCAATACCTGCTCAGCTTGTGAGCTGAGCAAGTTATCAGCTTGCTTTGGGCTCAAGATCCGGACGTGACTGGTCCACGAACTGGATGCCTTTTTTATGTGCGATTGAAGGGCTAAAAGCGAAATTGTGACGCCACCACACTCTTTGTCTTGTTGCTGTTTTACTCGAAAGTAGTGCGATAGTCAGACACTCCAATGGATCGCAAAGCACTCAGGATGTAACACATGATGTTGGACAGGGAAGTCAACAAGGATAACCAAGCATGGCGATGTTGAAAATGAATGATCGAACTAGTGAGACCGGTCGACCAGTCAACCAGTGAGACAGAGATGGAGGTCGATGGGCAGTAGGTCGTAGTCTCAGGTTAAGGGGTGTAGCGCTCGAGATGGGATAGGGGAATTCGGCAAGAGCGATTTGTGGCCTATAAACAAAGGTACTGGTGTAGCGGTGATACTACTGATGGGGAGGCATGCCAGCAGTATGTTTCATTCTTGGAAATTCGCTTGCGTCTCTTGAAAAGGGGAGATCTGTTGCGGAATTTGTGGAGTCACCTTGTAGCATTTGCTTGGATTTGAGCAATGAACGATTGGGGTCAATGAATATCCAGGAAAGTTCAAGAAGACGCGTTCAGGAGAAGATGGATGTCCAGCTTTTGTGAATAAGATGCAAATGAGAGTTTTGCTTCCCTGTCCAATAGTCTGTAACCGGTCAGTTGGCATTTTCTAACAAATAACTCCGCAGCGAAGGCCTTCTTTCTTTCACTGGTGGTGAAAGGTTCTCATGTCGCTGATTCATTCTATCACTCCGTCGCACTTCCCTTGGGGTTCTTGTCGTTTTGAAGCAAAGTTCCGTCATTCTCCCCAAAACCATCCTGTCTCACCTTGCGATTGCAAGGCTACCTGAACTGGCAGGGAAATTGATGCAACATCTGCATAGTTGACAAGGGGGGTTTCACGTGACGGTCTATCTACACATGATTTCTAGGTCCATTGTGTTTCTGGACTTTTCAATGATTAGAACAGAAGACCTCTGCCACGTGCCTTGCAAAAAACAGAGATCTGATTTGCCTCAAGGGCTTGACAACAGCAGCCTTTTCAAAACATGCACAGTCGCGCTTCTACTCTGGTGAGAGGCTCGTAAAAATCCACATAGACGCGGTGTGATTTGAGATTAGAAGGCTCGATAAAAGAGAATTCAAATCATATCATATTTCCGCGCCAAAGATAAGATTATCGTGCTCAATGTTGCCATAGCGAACAGGTGTTTTGGATTACTTCCATGAGTTCTCCACCCCTCTAAACCGGTTTGGTACAATACCGTTTATGTTTACGGGAATACATTTTCCCACACTAGACACAGTGAAAAATTAGCTCGAATAAAGAGAGGGAAGAAAAATAACCCACTCTCTTTTTAACAGACTGTGGACAAATTCTCCCAGCACAGTTGAACAACTAAACCAGTTTATCTTTGTGATGTACTACTCATAAGTTTGCTGAAAATCCATCGACAGCCCACGACCGGTTTCGCCCTTCCACTTCGGGCTCATCAGGTAGGCGCAGTCCCCGGGTTTCCGTCAACCTTATGTTCTACTTGAAGCCAAATTGCACGAAATTAGCGATAGTTCAAATATCGTGGCGACTGAAACATGAGGCGGCCTGGTGCAGCACATTCATTTGCCTGAGAACATCATAAAACGAGAGATCCAGATGGGTTCCAGGTGAGTCTCTCGAAAGGACCAAATTAGTTTGCAAATGAGTGTATATTCGCTAACTAAACCAGTTATTGTAACACTGTGGAATCTCAAAATTTCTCCCAGGTAAAACTGGCGGAGATGCTTGAAGAGTACACGTGCATCAAATTGATATGGACATCTGGCATCAGGCTAGGTAAAAGGCGTGGTTCCCATTCTGTTCATAAGTCCAATGGAAACTTGGGACAGTCCATCACCTCGCCTCTTGAAGAATTTCTTGATTTCACTGACTACTCACAAGTAGACGCACGAAAATGAAAGTCAGCACTTCGCTTCGGGCGTTGTCCATAATGCATTAAAATCTATTAGACAGTTGTTCGGGCATCTATCTCACTGCACACGTCAAGTGCATTCCAGTGAGCTTGGCCATAACTGGAATAAGACGTTCTTCTGGCGTGACTGTCACAACAACTGCAGGATCAAGAAGGACTCTTTTCATTTCGAAGAAATCTCGTTTTATCAACACAAAACCGTGAGTTCTTATCGAAAACCGGTCTTAAACAGCGATGGTCTCTGAAAAGTTTTCCTGATTGGCTGGAGGACATGTTTAAAGTCCTTATCGCTCTCACTAAAAATTCTGTACTGTCTGGTAAGTGAACTGACAGCTTTCGAAAAATACACTCGTTTGCAAGTCAATTCGGTTTTCACAGGAGACTCTATTGAATCTCTCGTTTGTGATGTTCTTCAACTGGATGTGTAGCAAAAAGGCCGCCTCATGATTCAGTTGGCACGATATTTGAGATATCGCAGTATATTTTCATAAGGGAAACTACTCACAAGTTTGCTGAAAACTCTTCGACAGCCCACGACCGATTTCGCCTTTCTTGGGGCTCATTAGCAACGAAGTGATTAGAAAACCAGTATTTGGTTGTGCGGCAGGTACATCAGTTGAGGAGAACACCCAACACCATCAACTGCGCTGGCTCGGTCGTGTGCGGCGCATGCCGAAACACCGAGACGAGCGTTGTTCTCCGTGCACACTTCAGAATGGCAAAGCTGCGAGACGGACAGCGTATGACTTGGCAAAAGGGTTTGAAAGGGTGTTGGGGTGTGCTCGGTGTTGTGCACCTTCCAGGACAGGAGTCCCCTGATGCCTCCTGCGCTTGGCTGGAGAGGTTGTAAGACACGGCGGTTGATCGACGTCAGTGGCGTCCGTTCTGCTAGTTTCTTTCCAGGTTGTCTGATTGCGCGCTTGGAGGTGTAGGATCCTCAGAATGCCTGCGCTAGGTCATCAGTAGATCCCCTCCCTGACACACTCTTTTTCCGTTCTTTTCATTCTAAGGTTTAAAATATGATTGGGTGATGACGATGATGATGATGATGATGATGATGATTCGGATGATGATGATGATGATCAGGTGAATGATAGATGAGGTAGGCGCGGAATTTCGATCCTCCTGGCTGGCGACATTGAACTTTGAGCACCTCAGTGGACCGAGTCACTTGTGGTAGCGCATCAGACTTCGTACGGTTCTGAACAGTCATGAGTTTTTGCCTAACATGCGAAAATGAAATCCTCTCTGGAATGGCGAAATTATGACAGCTTCTTTCATATTAAACAACGTAATAAGATCTGTCCTTGTATTGGTGTCCGGTGCATCAGAATGCGTTACCGTGGACCGCCACTGTACAGGGGAGTATACCTGAGGACTTTCCCAATTTTGCGTGGCTAATTGAGGTCATGGATACTTCTTGCTCCGCGGAATACTGTCTTGACGACGCTACGTTTAAAATCCATGAAGATTCGGACCTCAGTGTGTTAAGTCGCTTTGCAGTGTGAACTCGTGTGTTTTCTGGACGTACCCAGAGGAGTAGATCCCATAAAAATCTTGACTACCACTCAAGTTCTCTCTTCATGCACAGCAAGTCACTTATACTCTGAGGCGTACCATCCTCTCCGTGCAACTACCGATAAGTCACTCCCTTCGGGAAGTAAGTCATGAACTTTGCCCGACCCATATCATCTGTGGGTTCACCTTCAGTCGAGGTGATTCAATCGTCAGAAAATACGGACAGTCTTTTCAAAAGCTTCAGAGAAACTGTCGAAGCATTTCGATTTGCGATTTTGTCTAGAAAACGTTCGATCTTTGGGGTAATTTTTAGAATCGCTCTAAGGCTGAACGTTCCGTCAGGCAACCGGGCTATTTACACTCATTTAGCACGACAAGCAAGCGGAATATATAGATTATTGGACCGCAGCCCCTCATCAGCTGCGTCGTTTATCGGGAACTGCGGGGATCCAGTGCACCCAGGGCAGAATCAAATCTAAACTTTTAATTAAAATAGTTCTGTTTTTGAACTAAAACCTAGGCTGGACCCAAACACGTGTAGGTTGCCCCACCGACCCAACACTTGTTCAACCACTCCAACACACTAAAATCCCTCGGCCGACACCCAACAGAGATTTAGCTTGACTTAGCTGATTGGTTCTCCTTCCGCCTTAAATCTCGACCAACCTGGTCACTTGGCTTGACGAAGCTTTTGTGTCAAAAGTGAAACATTGCCCAGCAATCAATCTACCGATTGTCTGCAAACTTTTTCGAAAACGATGACTACCAATCGGTTCCAAGTATTTTTCACGTGATTGAAAATATTTCTCTCTTCGGGAGGCTTCATCAAACTGAATTAGTTTTCATCAAAAGTGACTGATAACAAACCCAAGAAACTGGTGATAGGTTCGAAAATCCGAGGCCATATACGACCTTTAAAATGTCTACTCTGCAGTAGTCTGGCAAAAGTACTGTCCTGTGAACAGTTAGTGTGTGTGTGTGTGTATTCACCTGGTGATGGTAACATCAGCGAATGACCTTGTCTGACATGCACTATTGTTTCGTCGCGTTGTTTTCCTCATACGATTCACATGGTATCGAAATTTCTGACTTGTTCATACACGTATCGTCCGGATCGGTCTTGTCTCGCTCTCTATTCGGTGGCCAATAGACTGAGATTCAGCGGCACGTTAGCCATCTAAACAGGGATGAATCCCATTGGAACACCGGTCAGCTTTCTCGAGGTTACGGCGTTTGACAGAAATGCGTATCTTTTCACGACAGGAATTACTCACAAGGTTGCTGAAAACCGTCCACGACCGGTTTCGCCCTTCTTCGGGCTCATCAGGTAGGCGCAGTCGCCGAGGTTCCTCCAGCTTCCTGTTCTAATTGAATCGAAATTGGACAGATTTCGAAGTTTCGCTCTTTGTGCAGCATATTGAGTTGGAGAATCTTATCAAAAACGAGAGTTTCAGCTCATCATCATCATCATCCTCGTCATCATCATCATCATCATCATCATCATCATCATCATCATCATCATCATCATCATCATCATCATCATCATCATCATCCTCATCATC
>NW_008751865.1:202615-210789 GCF_000715545.1 Opisthorchis viverrini
TCATCATCATCATCATCATCATCATCATCATCATCATCATCATCATCATCATCATCAACAGCATGACATCATTGTTCTACACCGATGCTTCACCGCCGTACAACCATGATTTATTTGAAAGCCTTATTGTAAGCAAAAGAGTAAAGGTGAACGGGGAAGGGACTTAGTGCTAGCTTAACACAATCATTCCGAGGTGTCTACACCTCCAGACATCCACTAAGGCGATCTGAAAGCACAGTTTTGCATCGTTTTGAGAATGCCTTGTGGTTGGGAGTACACCAACGAGAACGTACCAGAACGTACCTAAGTTGCGTTGCCTCTGCCACAAATGCTGGATTTGCTGTTCATCAGGCTTTTGACGTTTTTTATCTGAACAAGCAGATTAGCGAAGTGCACCATAAAACTTCGAATTTAAACCCCCAAATGATTCATGCCCCAAGCAACGCAGTTTATCGATCCGTTCTGGGGCAGCTACGATAGATTTGGCAGTTTGTAGTTCACACGACCAGACAAACTGGGTTGATCACCGCTTTGCTGATCCAGTCCGATGATGACTCATATTATCGATCCCATACCGGATGTCCCTTAGCTCATATCACATGGAGCACTGAGAGAGCTAGAGTACAATTTGGGACCGTCAATGCTTCGCCGAATCAGGAAAGAAAAATGATTTAATAATTTTCTGGCAACGCACACTCACAACGGCTGTCCAGACCTTTCCTGATGTGTCAGGGGTGGGCCCGATCTCTCTCAAGCTCTCAAAATCCATGAAAATAGAATATTTCCCGGATGGCATGACAGGGGATATTAAGTGCCGCCTGTTTCCCCCTTCCTAAGATGCAAGTATTTTCAAGATTCTCATCATCATCACCATCATTATCATCGACAGCATGACATCAGTGTTCAACACCGATGCTTCACTGCCGTACGACCATGATTTATTTGTAAGCCTTATTGTAAAGAAAAAATAAAGGTGGACGGGGAAGGGACTTGGTGCTAGGTTACCGCAATCATTCCGAGGTGCTCCACACCTCCAGACATTCACTCAGGCGATGTGGATAGAAACTGACATCGGTTGACAGCCATACCTTGTAGTGTCTCCAATCAGGCACAGGGAGGATCACGCGGTCCCAATTCTGGAAGGCGAATAGCACCCAAGCGTTTCGCGATCTCCTTCATACTCCTCTGCCAAGTCAAGGGTTGACCACCTCTTTGTTTAGGCCATTCCGAATTGAGCATGGAAAACAGCGCTCTCTTCGGCAAACGATGGTTCGGCATACGCAACACATGTCCCAACCAACGCAGCTTCTGGTGCTGGGCACATTCTTCAATGAAAGTACCGATTGCACAACCGAAAACGCACTTTCAGCTCAGTCTCCCATGAAAACCAGACGTCATCACTACTGATCCTAAAATTGCTTTTGGTGATCGGAAACTGATTCGTCGAAGGTTGGTAGGTAATCTTTCAAATTTATCCAATCGTTCCTAATCACCGCTCAGTTTGCAACGAGGTATCCTGGATACTATTGTCGTCACTCTTTCTTTGGTGGATAATGTAGATGGGCTTTGCAACAATAGAGCACCTATACACCAACAAAAATTTTCGAGAGTTTTGCGTAGATACACCGGTAATGAGTAGAAATATCTGAATAATCGAATGTCCTAGACGAATAGGTAGGACGACTTTGGGTTATCTTGATTGACCAGTTATCCCCGAGTGGTTTCGTGGATCCTAGCAACACAAAATGAGTTACTGATGCAATCGCAATGCCAAATCGCTTCAGATATGGCTGGCCCGTATAAAAAACCATTAGTCAGACAAATGTTGAACTTGCGAAGAAACTGACGAACATTCGGCAGTGGTTCGTTTGTCTGGCAACAAGTTTTGAACTTTTTGCGCTACTCATGAGTAGCCGGATTTAACAAATTGTTAACAGATCACCAGCGCGGACGCCCAATGGTGCTGAGACCTTGGAATACTCAAAATTACGGTTGTCGCAGTTTGTATTAGGAAATGAATTATTTCGTCTAAGTTTACCACATACAGGCAAAGTTACGACGTCGTCCGTAGTCAGTATGGCATGATCACGACAGTCCCTCCCAACACCCATCCCTCTCTACAAGGAACACTTGTCCCTCCACGCTTGTGAAATTGAAGACGGAGGTGTTCGACACGTCAGTTGTGGTCCATATTTAGCACACCTGTGAACGGGTCGTAAGGATATTTTTCTTAAGATATTAGAGCCCTATGAGTCGACTGGGTAGACAAAACTGATGCAACGATAGGGCTTTTGTAGTATACGGTTGCATGCTATGCGTGTTTTTCAGTCCACAGTCGGCGCATTCTGAATAGAACTTCCCCGTGAACCGCGGCTACAGCAATGCGGACGTCTGACGTTACTTGCATTCTTCCTAAACGACTTCCGTTCGACAATAAAGTTTCCTTGTTTCTTGGTTTAATAGTCATAGTATAGGAAGGGCGATATATTTGATCATCTGAACGTCCACAGTAAGCCCCCTCAGTGATGAAGTGGCACGTGATTGCACGTACAAGATCCAGGAATAATCAGCACGTTCATTCAAAACCCAATTTCTCTTGTCAGAGACGAAGGGTAAACAGCTAGATATCTTTCTACACCCCATTTTTCTTGCTCGGAAGAACCCATTTTCTCTTCAACACATCCCTAATTCGATGGAGACTTTATTCGAATTGTCGGTCAAAGTCCAGAACTTGTTGCCCGTGGATTTGGTGTGCCTTATCTCAGGTCTCAGCTGCAGTCATCCTTCTGTAGAAGTGCACCAGGGGATACTCGATGGACGGGTCAGGCTATCCTCATCATCCGTTTGTTTTATGGACTGATTTTTACATACTCAAGAATAATCAATACGCACTTTTATCCCAGATCCAATTCACTTTGTAGGGGGGAATTAGAGCAAAACTTTCATTGGTTTTTTGGACTAAGGAATAATTCAGCAGGTGAGACTGTCGACGATTTTGAGTAAGGTATTGAGCACACCTCGGTTAAAAATGTGTTCAACCGCAATCTATCAAACTTGGGCCTCTAGGACCTTGTCAAATATTTCGTATGAGTGACTGTTGTAAAGTCCAACAGTGGCACTAGTGACTCCATTCGGAGGTAGTCGGTTCCAGCACAAGCCAAACTCAGGAAGATGATTGGCTGGCCCGAGTCACGTGATCCACGCACGAACATGCTCCATACAAGGCCTAGCGGCTAAGCAGAGGTTTGCACCACCGTCACCCGCGGACCAGTGGGGTAAGGCTCAGCGTATCGGAAGGCGCGTTGGTCGTTCGAATCAGGGTACCGTCATCCAGCTTTCCCTGTTAACACCTTCCAACACGGGACATTGCCGCTTTTGCTGGCAGTCATACACAACATGAAAATATGGTTGACTAACGTGGAAGTAACTTAAATTTCCGAGTGCAAAAAGTCTTGAATATGTAGTTAAGTCTGAAGCGAGATTTCTCAAAACACAAATGTCGGCTTCCTGAAAAATTACCCATGAGAGAAGTCGTGTGAATGATCACGCTAAGTTTACGTATTCACCTTATAAGCGCCAAATCTTACAAATCTCACGCGCAGAAACGTGGATCTCCCGGAATTAATTATCCAAATTGTTTCGGACTATTTTATCGCTCGTTTTAGCAATCTGTCTTTCTTTGATTTACGCGCTTTAAGCATCAAACCCGTTTTTTCTTGGCCTGTGCGGAAATGCAATTTGAACGCGCGCGCTTCCTGCCCTGTGCATAACTAACCAATCAGAATGAGGACTTGTGCATGAATCGCATGCCCCATTCGCATAAAGTTGTGCGAGTGCATTTTAAATAGGCGCACTTGCTGGATTGTGCACGAATGACTCATCAGAATACCTGCTTCCGCATGAATCGCCTGCCTAGATATACACAAACTAGATCATACGATAAGCGCATGTTATCAGGTACAGTTTTGGTTCTAATTACGCGTCACGGGCTCTCTTTGACGTTCCACTATTAGGCCTTCAAATGGATCTGAGGGCTCTCCAATACATATGTCCTTTGGTCGTGACAGTTCATCGGGAGATTTACACGGTTAACTTCGAATAAAAGATGCAAGGTTTGGACCAAGTTTCTGATGCGAGATGTGCCAATCTTTGCAAAATCATTACAGTACATGAGAAGCTTAGGTTCCCACTCCAGCTCCAGCAGGCAGCTGACAACTTTGTGCAACCCACAGAGAGCATTTTCCTCCCTCAGGCTGGATAACGAATACACACTCGGTATAATTCATGTGGCGAAAACAACCCCTAAGATAACGTGACTGCAAACGAAGCCAATAGGTATGCATATGGTGAAATTGACTCCCCGTGGGAGGTTTTCTGCTCCACTAAAATCTGAACATCGAGCGATTTATTATCCATCCAGCGTCGAATACTAAGAAGGAGAGACGAGTGCATTAGGTAGTTGAACAACAAATTTCGTACAGATGTCACTGAATATCCAAAAAGTAGTGACCAGCCTCCTTTTCAGTCAGAAATGAACCTCCGCTCTGAGCGAGCATTCGCACTTTTCTATTGATGCATGTTCTCAAGGGAGACAACGCGATTCCAAAACAGTATAGCGGTGGTAAACAATACAAAACACCGAGCCATGAGATGACCTCCTGAGGTCGATGGAAACTTCCAAATCTGTTTACCGGTGAATGGAAGAAGACATTTGCTGTGGAGTTATTTATTGGAAAACACCACCTGACCAGTTACAGACTATTGGACAGGGGAGAAAAACTCTCATAGGCATCTTGTTTGTAACAACTTAGTATCCACCTTCCTCTCGAAAGCGTCTTCCTGAATTTTCCTGGATACTCATTGACTATCATTCAAACATAAACGAATGCTACAAGTCGATTCCACGAATTCCGTAATAAATCTCGCTCTTCAATAGACGCGAAGCGGAGTTACGAAATAACTCACATACTACTCGCATGCCTCATCAATAGTATTCACCGTTACACCGGTATATGAAAAGGAACAAATCAAAGTGATCATAAAGGGCTTAAAAGACAAAATCAACGCGGATAACGTTCAAGGCGAAATCTCACTTATTATTTTTCTTGTGCCTACTTACGAGTAGTTCGCAGAATCAACGAAGATTCCGGAGAAAACGCGGCCGCAAAAGGGCCTTTTTTCCAAACGATCTTATGAGTTGGACCGAAAGTTAGGTTCTGACACCGAAACGGAATAACTGGACAGAAAACTGGGTATGACACACTGTGGATAGTGTTGCTGAATGCTCTTTGACAGTGAACTTACGAGTGCCGGGTTACGTCCACGAAATATACCGTGATATTTGGAACATCATTCCAAACGAAACAAGAGGCGACCAAACGCAAAAAATTGAACAGGAACGTCATAAACGAGATATTCAGCTTGAATTCAAGTGTCGTTCGCGAAAACCAAATTCGCACACAAATCAGTGTATTTGTGGATAGAAGGTGGTTCTGCGTCCCACATCAAGCAGGATGCTCCTTCTTATCTGTTTCAGTTTCTTGATCATATGACGAAAATTCCGAAGTGAACCAGATGTGAAACACTCGATGCTGGTTTTATTTAGACTCTGAATGAGCAGAAGTTGTAGAGACCGCTAGAAAAATGCTCGGCAGTTTCCTGCACCACTGCATTTAGCTCAAATCGATCATGAGCTCTTTTTCTTTCCTGGTTATTAGCATATTTGGTCTAAAGGTATCACAAATACACAAAACCAATCACTTCTTACCCTTTCGAAAGCAAGAACGGGCACATCTGCTCATGCACAAACCGGTGTACTCAGGGCTTATTGCTGAACAAACCCAGCCGTACAGCTGTGGCAGGTCTCTTCTGACTAATGGTATGGCATGCACTCTTCACGCCACCCGTTGCATTTTGAAGACTAGCCTGTCTTGCTCCGCAGGACAGTAGACGGTGTTTAGAGCACTCCCATGTGCGGTCAGAAGCTCCAATAATCAGATGATAATAATCTTTATTCCCAACTTGAGGGTGGCATACCGTCAGGCATGATCCTACGTTTAGAGTCAGAATAAACCATGACTGATAGGATTTGCAGATACTGGATAATGCGCGAAAAAGGGGACAGTGTCACTACTAGTGCGCAATATCTGATTAAAAAGATAATAATATGTTCCTTTACCAACTTGTAGGGAGCATGCTAATTGAGGCACGTCGGGTCATTACAGCCTGAACGCGACAGACAACAACACAACAGGAAGGAAGGTACAACCAAAGGGGCATGCTTATTACACGAACAGCCACCGCAGTGGCAGGAACCGAGAAAAACTAGGACAATGAACATGAAATCCGACCAGTTCAAAGACAAAGCCGGCTGACATGAACTAAAAGTGAGTACCATTGCTGTCTGTGAGTGGCCCTGGGCGGTTGAGTAAATGATCAGAGTCGCAACAAGCAAAGATGGAGATGAAGATGGAATAATCCAAACTAGAAGCTAATAACAAGCTTTGTCTCAAAAATATGGTTTAACCAGAAACTAATTGGACACCACTGTAGTAGGAGTAAGTTCTAATAGGGGTAGTGTTAAAGCATAGGGCCAAACAAACACAGTGTATGGAATTCAGCTGGTGGAAGAGGCAAGCCGAAATTGCAGCAGAAAACAAGGTTGGTCAAATCAGAACGAAAGTTCCGAAAATTCCCATTTATAATGGGAACACAGATGGGTTGACGAACATGTTTTCGGCAAGGTCTTCTCAAGTCATACAGTTGCAAAGGTTAAGAGAGCAGTATTTAACATATTTGAATGAGACAGGGAATCGAGTGAGATGACATTGGCTACCTATCAAAGAACATTGAGTTCAGGGCACTAATAGGATAACTTGAGCTAGTCAGCTCGGAGGGTGTTGTAGTTGTGTGTTCAGTACAGCAGAGCACAATTGCAATGGCTGAAGCTATCGCCATACGACATCGCGACCCGATCCTTTGTCGGCAAAAACGCTTTGTTCGTGTGTTGTACTTACCATGGGCCAACTCACCTTCTCTCGTACATGCACCGCGTGCTGACCTCGTACATGCACCGCGTGCTGAACCCAACTGCAACACCCCCGAGCTGACTAGCTCAAATCATCCTATTGGTGACCTGAACTAATGGCTCTTTGATAGGTAGCCAGTGTCATCTCACACTATTCCCTCTCCATTTACACCATACTCATTCAGAACGAAAGTATCATCGGGTTAGATTGAACTCGTCTAAGGAGCAGTTAGGGCCAGGTGAAAAAGTTGCTCGTAGTTGCAATTACAGGCTCGAATAGGCAAGATGTTTCGGTCTAGATTCTGAAGAAATTAGCTGCGATAAGGCCATCACACTGGGTACGGCAGTGCCATGACATAATTGCAGTGGCACTTCGGTTTATGGACAGCCCCGTAATGGTGGCGTCGTGAATACCGCGGTCGGAGAGGGGACGCGCAGTTCCGTGTCAGCTGGATCTGGGTTAGGCGGGGAGGTTGACCAGATGGAGTCGGGCGTATAAAGGGCCATAGATAATTGCCCTTCACTTGGAGGAACCATGTGACTGTAGACCGGGGACCAGCCAGATTGAATGAGTAACGATTTTACGGGGCGCTTGGGCAACTAAAGCCGAAGTTAGAAGCTTGGAAAGAAGGGAGAATGAGGAGGGAATAGGATGAGGGCAGCATCGTCTGGCGAGTACTAGGAGGTATCGGATAAAACGGTGTCAATAGATAAAAAAGCTCGAAGGGGATGATGTAAGATCCGGACCGTTAAAGATCTCACAGGACGATTGCGACTATTAGATTATACGCAGTTCGTAGCCAGTAGTCAATAGGAGCAGACAGACGTGGGGCAGTAGATGATATATTGAAGACTGACAGGAGCTGGTTCTACAGGAAAACGGATTAGTAAGCATCATGAATTGAGAAAACGTACAATCAACAATGACGCAATCTGCAGGAGCGGGAAGTAGTCACTGTCACAGCACGGATTTCTGTAGGGGTAACAAGAAGTAAGTACCAAACGATGTGCAAACATACATATCGGGGCAGTCTGACAGTGTGAGTTGGCCGTAACGGCGCAGGAGTCAGTACGTTCGGGATTTGAAGGACTGTCTTTCGGTCGGCGTCGACGCAGCCGCTCGTGTCGCGTGACAGGTCAGATTGCG